>NC_092828.1:33257381-33560412 GCF_039878825.1 Excalfactoria chinensis
TTCTGCCTGCACAGCTGAGACAGGACAGTACAGTGCAACAGCAAAGGAGGGCAGTGGTTTGTGTTACTGCCAGAAAACCATCTTATGAAATTGCAACTTTACTTTCCTAAAGAGTGTTTTGGCTTCAGACTACGCACTATGGAAGTGCTGCTGTACACACAGTTTGACAGGCAGGACACAGACTCCGGACAAGGTAAGTGGCAGCAGTAGGGCAGGTGGGAGCAGCAGGTATGTAACTGTGTGTGGCAGTGAACCTACACTATTACTGAGGAGAAGGATGTCAAAAGCTCCCCTCTGCAAGAAGTGTCTCATGTAAAACATCAACAGTCCCTGCAGAAAATGCACGACTGTTACAGAGTATTGGTCCAAATCTGGCTAAAGATGCAGCAGGCATCTCACAGCAGAGAGGTGTTTGGCTGACAGTGTTGGGTCTGAAACACTCAGAACCAGCTCCTTAAAGATAACCTCACACAAATCTTAGTGAAGTGAGACAGACAGGCCTTTTTTACGTGCATTTGGAAAGCAAACTATCAAACCACATCAAATAATAATATAAGAGATAGTACAAAGTCTGGTCTCCTGACAGATCTTGACAACTTAATTCCAGGTAATTGTCTTCAACTAGCAAACAATACTGTTTTAGTGAATCACTTCATCCAACCATTTAAGGCATTCTTAATAAAGACATCAGTAAGCACATCTAATTATGTCAAGAGACGGGTCAATGGCAAACAGCAATTAATTTTAGTCCTGTAAAATTACAGCTATTCAACTACTGCAACCAACTTCAATTTAGACTCAGCAGTCCAAAGAAGACTTCAAGAAGGAGGAAGGAGGTTGTCAGTATCCACTAATCTTCTTACATTACAAACAAGCAAATATGTGTTTGTGACAGTAGCACCACCAAGCAAACTACAGAAGAGATATGATGAGAGAAATGCCAAAGCACTGTTCCAAGGGGAACAGAGTATCAGTTTTCAAACACACTGGCAGGGCAACTCAAACAACGAAGAACCTGAAATATAAAGGACAGTAGAATATAAAAGGACAAAACTATTTGTAATGATACTCAGATTGCTTCAAAACATAATTTTCACAAAATATCACAGGACCACAGAATGGTTTGAATAGGAAGGGACCTTTAAGATCTAGTTCCAACCACCCTGCTATAGGCAGGGATACCTCCCTCTAGACCAGGTTGCTCCTCATCCAGCCTGAATGCTTCCAGGGAGGGGACATTCACAGCCTCACTGGGCAACCTGTTCCAGTGTCTCACCGCCCTCACAGTAAAGAATTTCTTCCTAATATCTAGTCTAAACCTACTCCCTTCCAATTTAAAACTATTTCTCTCATCCTTTCGCTACCTGCCCTTATAAAAAATCCCTCCCCAGATTTCCTGTAGGCCCCCTTCAGGTACAGGAAGACTGCTGTAAGGTCTCCTTGGAGCCTTCTCTTCTCCAGCCTGAAGAGTCCCAGCTCTCTCAATCTGTCCTTGTAGGGAACGTGATCCAGCCCTCTGATCATCTTTGTGGCTCTCCTCTGCACCTGCTCCAACAACTCTATGTCCTCCTTGTGTTGGAGGCCTCAGATCTGGACACAGTGCTCCAGATGGGCTCTCAGAAGAGCAGAGGAGAAGGACAGAATCACCTCCCTTGACCTGCTGGTCACATTTCTCTTGATGCAGTCCAGGATACAGTTGGCTTTCTGGGCTGCAAACACACACTGCCAGCTCACACTGAATCTTTCATCAATTGATACTCTCAAGTCATTCTCCTCGGGGCTGCTCTCAAGCCGTTCTCTACATAACCAGTATCTGTGCTTGAGATTGCCTCAGTCCAGATGCAGGAGCTTGCACACGGCCTTGTTGAACGTCATGAGGTTGGCATGGGCTCACTCCTCAAACCTGTCCAGGTTCCTCTGAATGGCATCCGTTCCTTCTAGTGTTTCAACTTCACCATTCGGCTTGGTGTTATCTGCAAACTTGCTGAAGGTGCACTCAATCCTACTGTCCAAATCACCTACAGAGATGATAAATAACACTGGTCCCAACACCAATCCCTGAGGAATGTCACCTTTCACCTCTCTCCACTTGGACACTGAGCTGCTGACCGCTACTCTCCCAGTGAGACTATCCAGCCTTATCCTTATCCAACAGGTGATCAATCCATCAAATCCATTTTTCTCCAATTTGGTGACCAGGATGTCATGTGGGACAGTGTCAAATGCTTATGCACAAGTTCAGGTAGATGACGTCAATTGCTCTTCCTTTATCCACTGCTGCTGCAATCCATCAGAAAAGGCCACCAAGCAACAAGTTTGTCAGCCATGACAAACTTTACCCTTGGTGAAGCCATGCTGGCTACCACAATCACCTTGTCTTTACTTTCTATGTGCCTTCGCAGGGCCTTCAGTATGAGCTACATCATGATCTTGCCAGGCAGAGGTAGAACTGAACGGTCTGTAGTTCCCTGGATCTTCGTTTTTCCCTTCTTGAAAATGGGGAATATGTTTCCCCTTTTCCAATCAGTGAGAACTTCAACAGACTGCCATGGCCTTTCTAATATGATCAGCAGCTTGGTAACTTCAGTCACCAGGTCCCTCAGAACCTGTGGATGGATCTCATAAACCCATGCACCTTCTGGTTCTTTAGATGGTCTTGAACGTGATATTCACTTACAGCAGATTGATCTGCCTTCTCCAAGTTCTTACCATTGCTTTCTGCAACTCGGGCAGTGTCGGCAGAGTCCTTGCTAGTGAAGACTGAAGTAAAGAAGTCACTGAACACCTCAGCCTTCTCCACATCCCTCGTGACCAGGTCTCCAGTTTCCTTCCACATTGTTCCTGACCTTTTTTTTATCACTGATATACCTGTAGAATTTCTTGTTCCCCGTGATGGCCCTGGCTAGATATATTTCTGTCTGGGTTTTAGCTTTCCTAACCTGACCCCTGGCTGCTCAGACAACTTCTCTGTAGTCCTCCAAGGTAACGTGCTCCTGCTTCCACATCCTACAGACTTTTCTGAACCAGAGAATTATTGAAAGCAAGAACAGCATGCAGCTTAAGAATGCTTAAGTATCAATTAGGTAGGTAGGGGTTCTTTTGAATATTTCCCCCCCTACTAGGGATTCTATTTTAATCTTTTTTTTTTCTTCCTATTTAATAGTTAAAACATAAAAAGCTACCAGTTTTAATTCCAATTATATAAAAAAAAAAACATCATTTTTAATACAATATTCTTTCTAAATTTTCCAACATAAGCCCAACATAATAGTACAGCATAATACAACTTATTTCCTCTACAATCATGCTACATTTATAAATACAGTACATGAACATTTAAAACATTTAACTGTAACTCTACTACAATAAATGTCCTGAATTTCCTAAAATACCAGCTTTGAAAAATACAATTTAAAAATATGTTAAAATTGAAATGTGATACTTTAAGCCTTAAATTAAACTATCTTGAGCCGCAATAATTTTAAGGCAAGGTCAACTCTGAAACTAGTAAGAAATGGACAAGCTTAGAAAAATTTGTTAAGAATAGCAACTCTTAGAGTTGCCTCAAACCTTACTTGTAGATACACATATTTAAAAGAACCATGATAACAAATTTAAAACAAAACATAAAAAGCAAATTCTTTCTTTAAATAGTTTTTTTCCTTTTTTTTTAATTGGAGGAAAAAACATAAAAGGGAACTTCGTTATTTTTTTCTATAATTTGTACTTCCTGATATTTTCAAGTCAACTTTAACAGTAAGAACAATTGAATCAATTCCATGCATTAACAATTTTTATACTCTTGTGCTAGCAAGAGGTTCTTGTGTCATCACTTGCCAACTAAACCATCATAATTCTCTGTGAAGCCTCAAAGCCTACACCAGTTTCAAGGGAAAAATACATCAGCTTAACCTTTCTAACCTTGTTTTGTTAATTAAAAAAAATAAAATAAAATAAAATAATTATTTCAAATTCCTTAAGTTCTAAATACAAAAAGATTTTAAAACTTAGCAAGGGCTAAGAGCTCTGTTAGCTCAGAGCTCTTCCACCAAGGTTATATGCAAAGACTTTCAAATTTAGCTGGAACAGGTTTGAAACTCAAGCACGCATAGACACCATTACGGCATCTTACTGCTCATCAACTTTGGCTGTAACTTAATAGTAGACTGACCAATTGCAATCCTATGTACAGCAGAAAGGAAGATGATCTGAAATACAAAGTAAACCAAGTTTGTTTTAGGAGAAAGCTGGAAATATGACCATTGCCTCAAGAAAGCCAAACACAACTGACTACTGGTCAATTGGCATAAGATGTTCAATATCCAGTCTCACACCAGCACCACTTTAAAACATTGTTCTGTACCCTCTCAAAGTACATTTACGGAATGAGTCTGCATAGCTAGAAAGTGGGGATGAGTTTATCTCCTATGAAGTGTCAAATAGAATCTATGTCAACTCTTCAGGACCAACACAAAGGCAATAAAAGCAATTACTTCTTTTTTGACTTTTTATTTACAGTGTAAACATTTACAGATCCTTTGCTATTAGTTGCTATACCACAGCTTCTCAACTGACACCGTAAATGGTTAATTTCTCAGACACACTAAAAATTTTCATTGGTCATTTAATTAAATAAAATTATTCTTTTTGTATGTCATGACTATTATACTACAGATGAGAGCATGCTGAATCCAGAGAGCAGGCAGGTACTACCCAGTTTAGGAAGCCTGGAGCGTAACTCACAGCACACATGCTGAACTTTATACAAATGTTCTTCCTGCATCAGTGGACAGACAGTAAGTTAAACAAAGAGAAGAAAAAACAGCAACAAATAAACAGTATAAAATTTATTATGTTAAACAAAGAAAAAAACCAAAAAACTGGCACAAGCCAGAGCAATTAACTGAAAATAAATTGCAAGTCTAAACCCACAAGATTCTGACACCTACTGATGTCACCAAGATTTTACCACCAATTGCCTTTTCCAAAAATTAAAACAACCGAATTGTAGCTGAATATGTGTTCATCTAGTGGAAAATCCTGAAGTAAAAGCCACTGAGTAACAGACTCCTTGCATTTATTCAATGACAAATTCTTCTTGCCTACTGAACTTCATATTGCTAACTCTGATAATTCAGTTAATACTATTCTCTTAGAAAAATACTCTCCCTTTATAACCTAATATGATTTCTTAGATATAAAATTTCACACTGTATGGCCTGCCAACTACAATCACCCAGGGAACACAGGCATTAATCACACTTTCAGCTTGCACATCAAAGCAAGGACAGGCCCTGCTTTGCAGATGCACAAAGTGCTCCAAGCCAGAGTAGCTGTGCACATGCAAACTACTCCGGACTGCAGAAAAACATGAGGAAGATTTACAAAATGATCATGTTCTAGTAAAAGGATTTCTGACATTACACACGGTGCTGTGGCAGGAATAACATTCACCTCTTATTTACAGATTTAATAATGTTCTCTACTGACAAATATTATAGCCAAAATTTGCTAGATATGAACACTGAGTAAACTGCTACTGCATGTTTTAATAACAGTTAACAGTATTTATTAATAAATCAATCCAGATCCTTTAATAAATTACACCTTACTCAGATATGCACTATGATATCAGAAAGTTACATTCTTACTATGAATGACAACATTTACAGATTCCTCAACCCAAACTTAACTTGAATACTGACCAGTGCTTGTTAGGTGAGGTCTGGTGTCATGTACATGATACTAACAAGTTGCATTTACTTCAATTAGCTGCTTTTATCAAAGCAGTAGCAGCAAAACATGAATAGAGACACCTCCCATCGCATACACTGCCATGAGACAGCTCAAAGAGCTCCTTGAGTCCAGGAGTTAAGTGGATACTGAGATCAAGAAGATGACAGCTGCACTTCCACAGAAATAAACAGATCATTAGAGTTGGTAGAGAGGTAGCCAGAACTGAGTAAGTCTGAAGCATGTTAATTTTGGGGTAGAAATCAAATACTAGTTTAATCCTGTAAGGTACTCAAGAAGAATTTTCAAGTCTGCATGTTTCTTGTATACCTTTCCTTCTCTACTGAATTTATTTACAAGTACTTTAACTGTGAATGCTGTACATAAATATCTATTTCTGTTGCGCTGTTTTCAACCAAGTTTCAATTACAGTTGATCTGAAGGTGAATGTCAAAGGGGAAGCCAAACTGAAATACTAGAAGCCCTCCGTCTCCCGAATATCTGAAGTATAAGGTGCGCCACTTCCCTGAGTGGAAGGAGTGTCCTGCCACAATCAGTGTAACTAAGAAACTGCCTACCAGACAACAACTCCCAAAGAATCTCTAGAAAGACTTTGACAGTGACTAACGTGAAAAATAAAAGCCTTAAAAATGAAATTCAAGACACTTAAAAACAATTCCTCTCATTTTAATAGTACCTAAAAAATCAGCTAAAACCCCGTACACCTGCCAGAATGAAAAGGGAAAAAAGACTGTATAAATTGGATAAAGTAATTTACGTTACCTTAAGCCATGAAGAATCACAAGACAACAGCCAAGATCTCTTAAGCCATGAAGAATCACAAGACAACAGCCAAGATCTCTTAAGACTGCCAATACCTACTTAAATGTTGAGTGAATGACTGAATCAACAGTGATAACTCCAGCTTATTTAATACCAGACAAGAAGAAAGTGGGGAAATAAAACAAGGGGGTCCCACAACACTTAGGACTTTCACGTAGACAGATATACTGTCAGTTAGCCACTGGGGTAGCTAACTGAAGGAAAAGGCCCTTCTTTGAAAACAACTTTGTCTTTTTTTGTCTAATGAAAGCATGAAGCTTTAAATAAGAGAAACCATGCTGGGAGCAGAAATCAAAACCAAGTACTTCTGTAATCAAGCAAGAGGCCCAACTGGAGAACTGCTCTATCCTCTCCTTGCCTTTTTCCCTTCACAGAGAATCCCTTGATTCATTATTCCAGAGCACCTTCACTTAACAGGATATACAAGTAGCCTTTCCCTCCTTCTGAACCTTGACAGCTACGGCATTCTCTTAAAAAATGGGTCACATCAGTCTGGGCTTTGTGCCAGTGAGATGTAAACAACACCCTTCACCTTGTTCTTACAGGAAGATGGTCATGACTACTCAGGTGGGTTGGACTAGATGACCTCCAAGTATCCCTTTCAACCCTCAGTCATTCTGAGGTTCTGTACTTCTCCATTTGGGAGAGAAGAGCAGGTGTGCCAGCGAATCCTGATTCTCAGTAGATAGAGATGCCTCTCCATGTTTTGCAGGGTAATTAACTAAATCTAGCACACAGCCATTACAGGAAGAAACAGTTCCACTGTAGCTGGCAAATGTTCCTTATCTCTTGTGCCAGCCCAGGTGCTCCCTCGCCCTCCTGCCAAACTGGCTCAAATAACTGCTGGCAAAAAGCAGTTCAGTTCTGGGACTTGCCTACAGTGAGGAGGAGCTGAGTACCTAGCATATGGACTTTTCAACACAGCTACCTATCATCTAGCTCATGGGACCTCATAACTCTATATCCCTGGGCTGAGTCACCCATTGGGGGGCAGCACTGGGAACCCACTGCTGGATTCTGTATTGCTTTGCTGCTAGCCAGCTTCTTGCTTCAGCTGTGGATTTTTCAACCATAAAATCACAGAATGGCCTGGGTTGAAAAGGACCTCAAAGTAGCATCTCGTGGGCATGGTCACCAGTCATTAGACCAGGCTGCCCAGAGCCACATCCAGCCTGGCCTCGAATGCCTCCAGAGATGGGGCATCCACAACCTCCTTGGGCAACCTGTTCCAGTGTGTCACCATCATCTGTGTGAAAAACTCCCTCCTAACACCTAATCTAAACATCCCAGGTCTCAGTTTAAGACCATTCTCTTTGGCCTATCACAGCTAACCCATGTAAACAGTTGTTCCCCCTACTGTTTATACACTCCCTTCAAGTACTGGAAGGCCACAATGTCAGGTCTCCCCAGAGTCTTCTCCTCTCCAAGCTAAACAAGCCCAGCTCCTTCAATCTCTCTCCATAGGAGAGATGCCCCAGCCCACTGATCATCTTAGTACTCTCCATATTGACAGTCATGGGAGAACAGCTATGAAAGACTAGCATACATCCTGAGGCTGGAACATCCATGTGCCTAGTCTTCTAGGCCAAAAAATGAGAACAAAAAAAAAATTAATGGAAAAGAAATGGGTGCATTAAACACAGTGCTGTCAGGGAGCCAAGAGCTGTGAGCCTCCCACTACATTCAACATTGGCGTGGCAACACCTTGAGTACTGTGCGCAGTTCTATTCTTCACAACATAAAAAGGATGCTAAGCATTCTGGTGCCAAGGGGGAGGCTCAGACCAGATATTTGCAAAAATGTCTTTGCAGTGAGGGTGGTCAAAAAAAATGGAACAGTCATCCAAGCAAGGCAGCTGATGCCCTACGCCCATCATCTACATAATGCCCTCTGTAATATGCTTCAACATTTGGTTAGCCCTGAAAGCGATCAGGCAGTTAGACTTTGACTCTTCTGTAGTTAAACAAGAATAAATAAAGAAAGCGTGTATTTCAGCAGTATAAAACTGCTATCAAATGCAATGCCTGAAACAGCAGCCATTAACAGAAAGATTATTCTTCTCGGGCAGTAAGATAAAATAACTCAGTGAGGAAAGACCCAGGTTAACAAAGTAACGCAACTTCCCCTACCACCACCTTGACTTGGTCACCTTCTCCAACAATACAGAGTACAATAAAATATCCCAGGTACTGCAGAATGCAAATATTTGTGGTTTAAATGTACACCATGTAATAAGAACAGTGTCGCAACAGTGCCTTGCTTTAAGTCCAGGAATGTGGTTTATACACAGTTTAATTGCATCAAATACATTTTTTTTTTAATCTCTTCGAGGAAGTATGTAGGCTCTGGAAGCAGTCCAGTTCTATTTCTTAGAACTGATCATTTATCTAAGATAGAGTCAGTAGTGGGGACCAACAATATTGCCAACTTCCTAACTGAGTTGGTTCTTATTAAAGATAATTTAACAGCACTTCACACCTTTAACATTTTGCAATAGTCATTTTCAGCCTATTATTAAAAAAAAAAACTAAAACCCATATTTATTCATATAGCAGTACGCCATGCAGCCCTTTACATTTTGCATTACTGCATGTATACTACCTTCTTAGAGACAGGAAACGCTACGCAATATGGTCTTTCCGTTCCCAAAAGCACTACTTCCAACTGAATGTCTTCGCATTCACTACCAGATCTTGAGGAATCATGATCCTTACTAGTATTTTTAACTAAGAAAGTGGGACATTGCTACAGTAGATGACCTCAGACACTGAGAGTACTGAACTGATCCACCCTCCCACTGTTTCCCGAACAGAAGCACGTACCAGGTGTTCATTGTTATAAGGACATTTTTTCCATGGATACCCAAGTCCATAATGGATAGGAGCATACAGTAACAACAGCAGAGACAAATCTTTAATTAGGCCATTGGTCAAAAGCATCAGCAAACCAGAAATTAGGGCACAGAAAATGCCCCCAGTTATTTTTGTGGCTACGTTCATATACCAATCAAGCTTCTAGATATCAAGGAAAAGCTAAACATATTCATCCAGGATGCCTTGTGAAAAAACAAAAACCACACCTGTTGATTTTCACAATTCTACCTCAGGGCATAAGGAAAACAAAAGGCACATTTGTGCTCAGCTGTGAAGGCTGCCAACAATAGCAGTTTTCAGTCGTCTAATGTTCCTGTAGGGCTTTCTTCCACTTCCCACCCACTCTCTTTTTTAATATTTTAGTGTTCCTATTGTGTGCGAATTTGATAGTCATTTCTACCTATAAAGCATGGACTATGTAGACAGATGGCAAGTGTTTTTAGGTCACTTTATCAAGATATTTGCCATAGAGATTGATGCTGAAGTATGACACAAAAAAACTGCAGGGTATTCCTTGTTTCTTCTGATTTCAGTACCACTCCTAACACTGAGGAGTATGACATTTTCTTTAAACCAAGACCACAAAAGGGGTTGAGAGAACATGTATTATTAATAAGAAAAGCACTTAGCCAAAAGATGTTACCTTATTAATATAGAATTTGTTTTTAAAAAGAGGTCAAAGAGAAGGATATCAATAAGTTAGAGTGGATTCTACTCAGCTGCTTGAAATCTTCAAACTCATCTTAAAAGCAAGCACTCTTGTGGTGCTGACTTCAAGCCAATAAATCCTAACAACTTTTTTCCCTTCTAGATTTACAGTAAATTAGGATATAAACAGCCAGCTGGCAACCCACTCACTCCTTCCAAGAGTAGAAATGTAGGAATGCAAGCTTAGTATCAGAAGAAGTCTGAAATAGCTGCATTGTCCCATCCAGTCATACTGGCAGAAATGAAAACAACTTGTAACAACAGTCCATAGAGAACATTAAGCTGCTATCCTTTATATGCTTTTTGCCTCTTTCTGAGTTAAACACTGTCATCAGTACGAGGAAGTAGGCCTCCATATTTTTTTTAATACATAAGTATATATTATATGCACTTTTAATATATATTATATTAAACAGCGCATCCACTGAAATCAAGTGACATGCTATATTCTCATGTTAACACTAAGTACAGGTTAATCACCTAGATACCCACTATTGCTTGCCAACCAATATTCACTTGACATTTAACTCTTCTTAGAGTGTTTCATCACCTCTGTACTGTATCACCTCTTTTATTCTAATCTGTTCAGGTCTGCATCTTCTAGCACCTCCCTAACACATCTTCATGGAAGACCTACATTTGCCTTAAGGGGAAAACATGAATACACTTCTCAAACAAAATCTTCTCCTTACGACTTTGCTGAACTGTGTATGTCTGAGATGACTGGAATTTCAGCCATCAACCCTACAGGTTAACAAGCACTAAAATACATGCTTGCCCTCAAGTACTTCACTGGAGAGGGATGTGTTCTTTCAAGTACACATACCTGAAAGCCTTGCTAAACTCCAGCCCTACAGACCTCGCTTTAAAAAGGAATAAAAGAGCATTTATCAACTCTGAACAGATAGATGACTAAAATTTTGATGGCATCCTCAAGCACATACCTTCCATTTTGATACTATTTCTTATAGTAGAATACAGAGCAGCGAATCCCAATTTTTTCCCATGTCTTAATCTTGGAATATTTTGCCCTTTTTTCTGTTAAGTGCTGTTTATGGTTAATTCTCAAGCTCCTAAGCACACCTGTAACAACACTTCAAAGTGAGATAGCATTGTGAATCTTCAGGTACAGAAGACAGTTCTGTGGCTACAGTTATAGGAAACATAGCTAACTCTAAATATTCTAGTTTAGTTTAGTATGCAAAAGTAACTTACTTTAGATTTTACAGTGCAAATAAAATAGTTTTCTGTTCTGCAGACCCCAACTCCAACCAGTGTCTCAAAAGCTCGATTCAAAGCAAGGGAAATCATAATGTAGCAAATCTCAGAGAATACTGTTTTTTGTCACTGTACTTAGATTTTATTTTTTAATTTCCATGAGACACTTGAGAAACATAACTTTTCACAGCAGATGCTCAGCTGAATGACAGTAAGCTCTGATGTGCAGTAACTCTTAGTACTTCTTCTAGAAAAAAGTATTTGAAAAAATTTTAATCTAAGGGGAAGGAAATTTAGTTGATTTTTTTTAATGATTCCACACTCTTGAGGAGAGAAGAGGGAAAAAGAGACCAAAGAATTGTCTATTTGTCTATTTCAGGGATAAGAACAACGCATGCTTGCAATATATCATTGCTGAGTAATCATCCAACCGACTCAAAATGCTGTGGCTTTCTGGATTTTAGACAGAAATGAGATGTGAACATGAATTCAGTTAAGAAATCCACTGAAAGGACTGTTGTTGTCTGTAACACACTTGAGGAATGTTTATGAAGATCAAACAGTAGATGTGAGCACAGGGAGGTAACGAGTGGTGTATTTCAGCAGTGGAAACAGTAACGTGAAAAACAAGCCACATTCCAGACAGCCATGCCCAGCTGACACACGACAAAATGATAAGAAGCTCAATCAGCTCATCCATGCAACTGACAGATTATGGCCAGGGAACTGGGTATGGAACTGAATATTGTCTTCAATTTCTTGGAAACAATGGTGGCAACACTGGAATACCTCTAAGTTTGCACCATGTAGATCCCATGAATGCTCACACAAGGACAGAAGGAACAATACATATAAGTTTGTCAGGACGTGTTGAAGAAACGTGAAACTGATGGTGCCAGTTTCCTGGAATGCATCATTACTGGTGACAAGATATGGCAACATCACTACCAGGGACTGCTGGCGACATGTACACATGTGGCAACATAAGAATTCCCTAGCAAACATGAAGTTCAAGATGCAGCCTTCAGCAGTTGATGTTCACTGCCTTCAGGGATAGGAAAAGGGCAAATCCAGAAGGATTTCCTGGAACTGGGACAAGCTGTCAACTCTGACTGCTGACTAAGCTAAAGGCTAAAGCTTCCAGTTAGGCCAGAAAAGACGACAACCTTTCTCTAGCAATATGATAATGCCAGGCCCCATACCACTCTGAAGACTTTACCACTGTCACAACATAATCCGGATTTGAAGCCTCCTAACTTTCAACTGTTAAGATTCATGAAGGATGGGTTGTGTGGACAAAAATCTTCCTAGCAACAGCACCATCACAGCAGTTGTGAAAACTGTGTCACCTCCGCTGGTGCAAATTTTTATGAGCACAGTGCACAGGCTCTTACTTATTACTGGCAAAAATGCATAGCTACTAGTGGAGATTATGTTGAGAAATAGTGTTTTGTAGCTGAAAAACTGCTCTATTAAATAGTATGATTGTGCTCTTTGTATCTGTTGTAGTTTCTGCTGAAATACACAGGAGGCATCACTTTTGGAGTTACCTGCAAATAATAAGGTCTTGCCATTTTCCACGTACCTGGGCATCAGGATGACTAATCTCACCATTACATTCACAGTTATTGGCTGCAAAATGCAGCCAGAAGCTCTGCAAACACCATGGCATACTGAATTCATGCTGAAGCACTCGCCAATCCAAGTACATACATGATGACATGAGCCCATGCAATTGCTCTGATGCTTTTATATTAAGCATTCTGTAGAGAATAGGTCATTTTAGAATTGTTATAAGTCCTTTGCAATCAGTATAGCCAAACTATCAGAGGATGTTCTAGATTAAAGCGGGAAGGTTTGCATTGAATTCAGGGAAACTAAGAAAACAGGCAGAGATGCCTGAGGAGCCATTGTCACCTTCAGCATTTGCCAAACTCCATGTGTCAGAAAACCTGGCTGATCACTCTCTCACTGGCAATTCTAAGAGGACACCTGCTTGTGCCTCCAGTATAATATGCCAATGTCTTGATTAACCCATCACTAATGGGGAGGTAGGGGGGAGATAGGAAGGAAATGAAAGAATGACTACTGTTAAGAAGAAAAGGGCTTACAAAAATCCTAAACGCAGCAAGGGATGAGATGAATGTGGAAAACGTGGAATAGTGCAGAGAAACTGGTAATCCAATTGTGTGGGGAAAGAATCCACAGAAGCTACAAAACTTAGAATTCCTGCATAATGTGCAAAAAACGTAGCCTTTAGTTACTGCTCAATGGATGCACAAAATTTTCTTTCTGCGTGGAGATGGCATGGGATTAATGCAATTATGTCCTCTCACAGAATTCTAAAGAATGAGGCTTGTGCAGGGCTTGTCTGTAACACCAATGATTGCTTAGGAAGACTTGAGAGCAAGAGGTATTCTCCAGTAGCAGTTACAATCACTGAAACACTCCTTGATCTCTCTTTTCTCTCTCCTTAGATGATCCCTGGATGTGCATGCTTACATATCATAAGCTGTATATTCCCAAATACTACTGGTCTTTCTTTTGAGCAGCCTCCATCTAGTTATATCCTCTAGCAGCAAAGATACACAAGTACAATACTACATGCTTGCAATTTGATTCTACCTCCCTCTTTTTATCAGCCTGACACTCCAATCTCAGAAAAGAAAATGAGATTCCTTCTAGACATAAAACACAAGGCACTGAACAAAGAAAAGTTCCCTTCCCTTTCAAACCCACAAGCCTTTCCTCAAAAGAGACAGGACTCGAATGCTTTTCAGAACTGTCATTCCTACCTACTGCTTCTCTTTGACAATTCCCCCAGATTACTCATTACTTATTAGTGCTATAATCCAGAACAATTTGCCGCGGGTTGGAACAATTTCTTCTCACCACTCATCCTCTAACCTTCATTGGACAATCCAGTTCTAGAGACACAGTGCCACACCGATTCTTCCACACCTTTTCAGAAGCAAGGCAAAAATCAGTCTCTACCAATTTGAGCACTCCGTTTCTATCCCCGTGCTTAGAACAGACCATCACCATCTCTAATATACGGCTTCCAAAAGTACCACGGAATCTTTAAAACAGAAAAGAAAAATGCCACAAACATTTGTACTGACTTGATTCTACCATGAGATAACCTGGAAGAGTTCACTCCGAAGTGCCGTTCTGAGATGAAGACTTCAAGCTGATGTAGGCCTGCATTGGTGCCGCTGTTCTGGTATACAGCATGTATGCACTGTCAGTCAAAAGTGATCAGAAACAGAAGCAGAAAGGCTGTCTAGACTCAGGAAGATCAACAGCATGGTACACTTCTAATTTCCTGCTTATTTTCTTGCTTACTGTATTTTCCACCATCCTAAATAGTATCATAATTGTTCGTGCAAATAATGGTGAGTACCCCATGATCACAGATTTCTGCCCTTACAGCTTGCTTCTTCTGAGATGACCTGCCATCGAGTGTTAGAGCAACTAAAATATATAAATGTATTTATGAAAAATAGTTACCAATTCAGGTAAGGAGACTATTCAGCCTCTTTCTGAACATTGATAAAATGATGTTGTCTAATAATAAAAATAAGAGCTGCTTACTACAAACTCAGATAGCACCATCAGCAATACATAAACTATGACAGCAAATTACTATTATTATTTTAAACTTGACCTACTGATTGATACCATCTAATTTTAAAATCAGTTCTTACTTCATGTAAGACACCAGGACATGATAGCCTAGAATATCCACTTGCCTTGGATGGACATGAGTAAGTTGCTGATCTTGAAGCTACTGCAAAGAACATTTTCTGAACTGTGACTTAAGTTCTTCACTTCTGCAGTGTTTATTTTTAGAAGGCGTATCAACAATCATGATCTTTTGCCTTGACGTCATTTCTAAATCAAAATATTGCATTCATGTTTTGGGAGGGAGAAATGTTTTTGTTTTTGCAGATGAAAACCAGCGTGAACATTCGGTTCACTGATGACTCAGGGATCCTAAAGTGTCTGATATTTTAACAGAAAAGGGGAATAAAAAGAAGTACAGTTAAAGGCAGAAATTCCACTGTGCAGAAGAGGTCAACATTTTCTGTACTTACTGTTACTTCAAAACTAAACATTACACATGACATATTCCACCAGAGATTAAGGACTTCCTTTATGCAAATCCCCCTGAAAGCTCTGACATTCATCTTAATAAAGGCACATGAACTTTAACCCCTTTGAAGGAAACAACTGCAGAACTAGCATCAAGTCCAAAAAGAACAAAAATAATGGTTTGGCAGCTATCACTGTGACTCAGAGGAAATTTATTAAGCACATCAAAGCCTCAGATTTTCATAACAAAAAGGAATGCTAAGAATACTCCAACACATACCTACAGGAAAATGTTTTCAAAAAAAGAAGCAACCAGTAAATACCACAACAGTAGGCTGAACTAAACTATAGGACTGAATGAAAATACTATTGCATTTATATAAACATCCTGATGACATAACGTCAGTATTTACTGACTGGTAGACTGCAAGTAAAACAGGCATCTATTTCCTCATGGCCCAAGAAAAAGCTAAAGCAGTAATAACAATGAGCAACACATTGAAAAATAATTTTACTATCTCCCCTTGATTAACTTATTTTAAAAAAATAAGTGGCTCATGGCAAACTCACCATGGTAAATTTTCTGCTGCTCTGCCAAATTGGTAAGTCTTTGCTCATAAGCATAACAAATCTCCTCCTCAGATACCATGCACATGAGAAGCTTTTAACCAAGTGAGGCTTTCTATTACAGCAACTTCTGATCAAAGGAGTCTGACACCATCTTCAAGCTATAGGAAAGCACAGTACTATTTTGAAAGTCTATCACCTTGACCTCATTTTTACTATGTCTTTTTGTAGCTAAGTTCACTATGTCAGTAAAGACATTTAAACAAACAAACAAAAAAGCAACCCAAACTATTACCCTATAAGCATTCTACTAAAGCAAAGGCTTAGCTTGGAACCTTTCCTGTAAAAAACGAATCTCAAAGGGCTACTGTTTTTACTCTAAGTGCCATTCATTGCAGCTAGTACTAACCGGTAAACCCATTATTGAAGGTGAACAGACTGATTTGTCTTAAACTCGGGGATGAAATCCTAGGCTAACAGAGCTATTGCCCTTTCAGATTGGTGTGGGTTTGTTGTTGCTGTTGTTGGTTTGTTTTAAAAAACATTTGTGAAAAATCACCATAGTTGATTTAACCAAGTAAACACAGAAGTCTCTAATACCTGAAAAGAGGATAGAAGAGCCAAATCCCCCAGCTTTTTTGCCTCCTACTTCGCACTGATTTCAGTAAGGCATTCATGCCTAAATTCAGCAGCTGCCATGATTTACAGTTGCCACACAATACAGAGAAATAAGTCTGAGGGTTTGTGAGGGGTTTTGTTTTGTTTGTTTTTTTAAATAAGCCAAAAGCAGAATAAACAGGATTTCAAAAAAAGAAAAGCAAGTAAACAAAGATAAATGCAAACATCATCAGGTATTTCAACCTTTGCTTCTGACAGATTTCTGGGTTCCATACATTACATCTGAAAGATAATCAAAAGAGCTATAGGAATATGGAAATTCTGTACCAGATGAAGCCATCTAGTGCAGCAAGCAGGAGTCCCCTAAGACAAGCTATCCTCTGTAATGGTTGATGGGCACACAGTAGCTGCCTAAAGGGGCTGAAGCATTTCGTGCAATTCAGACAACTAACACCTGGGTATTTGCACCCATAGCTTTAATTCCTAAACTGCTGGCCCTCCATAGCTTCTGAGCTTCCTGGGAAACACTATAAAACTGGGTTAATCTCTCTGCTGGCAAAAGGAGCAAGTTAAGTCATTCTCTGCCTCAGGAAAATAAAAAGATCATGGATTATAGGGAGGATGAGAGCGAAACAGAACTGTAAGGCAAACTGGTCAAAAGAAAATGGGTACCTTTTTTACTATGTAAGAGAATGCTTGACACGTTTCAGTTTCTCATAGCATCAAATTAATACTGTAGTAGTACCACTGGTGAAAGAAATGATCTTCTAAAACTATGTGCAGCTTTTCAGATATTGTGTCTGTCAGGGATAACAAACTCAAACCCAGTTGATAAGACTACACTGTATAGTGATTTTATATATATATATATATATATATATATATATATATATATATAAAATACATATATTTTAACTCTTACTTCTGTAAGATCATCCTTGGGGAAGACATTCTAATATTCAGAAGAACGTAAATGCTAGCACTGTGACTAATGTCAGCAATTCCAAGTAAAATGGAAGAATTTATATTTACCCTTCAGAAAGCATCCTGGACTCCACAGAGTCTGTTTCCAGCAAGAGAAGTGATATTTAGTTCCATTTCTGTTCCCTCTAAGTAAGACACTTACGTACTCTTGCAGCTTTTTCTAGGATCTGCAGCATATCTGAAAATGTTAGCCACTGGAAATACTTTGTTATGAATGTGATGTACAACTACAACAACAACATCAGTGTGGTTTCCATGATATTGCTTAACTTACACACTTCCCTACTAATTCTACGTACTATAGACATAAACCTTTCTCTTCTGAAACCAAGGTAAGAAAACCAGAGGAGGGAACTGCCCAGTGTCCAGTTGTGTTACTTAATTAAAACTGCCAGTTCTAATTAAATATCCATCAAAACACTGAGGAAATTCTATAAAACAAATTCATTACCCATCTACTGTATTTGTCCATAGCCATTTTAGCTAATTCCAAGAGCTCACATCTAGCGCACATACATACTGTGAGATGGAAAGACTGTGTGAGTTAAATACAATAAAAGGATCACAGCACTTTCAATCTGCTTTTAAAATATCCATGCGAACTGACACAAAGTGTTGGTAACACACAAAAGCAAATCAGCAAATTCTGCTTCTTCCCAGAATGGCTCATCAATTTCAAAACCAAGTATGTACTTTAGTGACTTTCACCACCTGTCACACAGCTGAATGTTTCTCAGTTTTGAGGGCTGTTGCAGTATATTCACTTCCTGAATTTAGAGACAACCAGCTGCCCATTTGCACAGTGAGAGAATTAAACAGATCAAACATGACCAAGCTACCACTTTCCACCTAATGCTCATAGTGTTCTAGAAATTGCCACTGAAGCCACCTCATGAACCTGATCCTCTTTTATTTTCAAGAATATCATCAACACATATGCACACTTTGACTTCCTTTGCTTTGGTAATTCAGCTATTAACAACTTGGGCACTCCCAAATGAAAAGAGGATTTACTGCCTTCTTTACATTGAACCTACTCAGGATACAATTAGTATATATACTATATAGTACAATTAGTATAGACTTTTAGTTTTTCCCCAGAGTTCCAGAGGAAGAAGCAAACAAAGCCAAACAACCACATGAACAAACAAACAAAATACCATAATATCAAAACACACAAATCACCATAGAGTTTAAGAGAAACAGAAAGCAAAAGGCAAAAATGTTTTGTTACTGACAATGACAACTTTTACATAAGAAAGATCTCTCTGCTCTCCCTTTTTACCCCCGTCGAGGACTACGTATCAAACTCATCCCAACTATAACCTTACTGTTAGAGAATGCAAATGAGCTGAGCTGGAGAAGTGGGCTGACAGGAACCTCCTGCAGTTCCACGAGAGGAAGCACAAAGTCCTGCACTGTCTGGGAAGAAACAAGCCCAGGTACCAGATCATGTCACCCAGGTGGAAAGCAGCTTGTCAGGAAAGGACACCTGGTGGGCACCAAGCTGAAGGCAAGCCAGCAAAGTGCCCTTGCAGGTAGGGCTAGTGGCATCCTGGGGCTGCATTAGCAGGAGTTGCCAGGGGGCAATGCCTTCCCTCTACTCAGTACCAGCAAGTCTGCACCTGGAGTTCTGGGACCACTTCTAGGCTCCCCAGTACAAGAGAGATTTGGGCATACTGGGAATGTTCAGTGAAGGACCAGCAAAGCGATCCAGGTACTGGAGCACCCCTCCCAGGAGGAGGGTCTGGGAGAGCTCAGACTCTTCAGCCTGGAGAAGACCTAGAGGAGGATTTCAAAAACGTGAACAAGTATCTAAAGGAAGGGTGTAAAGAGGACAAAGGCAGGACCAAGTGGTGACCACTGCCAGGACAAAAAGCAACAGACACAAACCAGAACACAGGAGGTTCTCTCCGACCATCAGGAAGCAGTCGTATGCTTTGTGGGCACTGAATCACTGGCACAGGCTACTCAGAGGCTTGGAATCTCTGCAGGGATGGACCAAAGGGACCCAGAGGTCACTTCCAACCTCAGCCATTCCACAAAGTGAGTGCAAATCTGGAAACGTTCTGTGTGAATAAAGTCCAGATGTCAGGTGTTCTATCAGCACTATTCGAGTGTTTTTTATTTTCTGAGTAGTGCTCTGAGTTATCTGCCACAAAGCTCCCTGAAATTTCCAAACCAACTGTAACCACTCAACGCCTATATACACCACATTATTTTCTGCTTGGTTAGGTAACCACACGCTAAAAGGAAACTACCTGTTAGCTGAACAGAATATTCACCAGGACAAGAGTTTCACCACCAAGAAGAGCAGGATTAGGCTGGTAGGAGAAAAGTCTGTAATCCTCCAAAGTAGAGCATGGACAGATGTTCATTTCTGGGAATTACATTACACCTGCATGCAGCTGTATATACCTTGAATATGGCTAATCCAGACAGAATTAGACAAAATAAAAGGAAAAAATGTGCAAATAATGAGAAAGTGCCTCTATTATAAAGGAAGGAGGTCTGTTTCCATATTTGCTCCAAATTTTCATTTAGATAAATGCACTGATGATGAATTTAGGATAGTGCATGAATGCACTTTAACCTAGCTGCACATCTTAAAAGCACACTGGGGCTAAAGCTTTCAGGAACAGCAAGTGCTGAATAGCTTCCTTGCACCACAGTTTCACCTCTATGTATATCAAGGAGCAAGACAAACTTCCTTACGCTGTGAAGCAGAATTGAGTGCCAGTGACATGGAAAATGTTACTCTGAATTGCCCAACTTTCACATTCTTAAACACTGATTCATAAACTGTATTAATGCCAAACTGTTTGCCAACTTAATACATATTATGTAGGAATACAGTCACCTCTAGACTTCACCCACCCGTCTCCCACAGCATTCTAAGTTAAATCTGTGCTGTGAAAGGTAAATACTAAGAATCCAACCACAGCCTGGAGGGACGGCAGAGACCCAAAATTACTATTACTGCAGGAAACATACTAACATACTTATCTCCTCCCCAACACACTCATGTCTCCACTTTCTTTAATTTAATCCTGAACAAGGATGAACGCGCTTGATGCTTTTTGTTTTTAAGCGTTAAGAAGTTACTGACACAGGGAAGAGTTAACAGACACCTCAATAAAAGTACAAAGCCAGATCCTCACACCCTTCCTTGGCAGAAGGCCAGTCGCATCAGTCATTATTCTGAGAGCTCTCACTGATGGAGCTGGTCTACAGCACGTAAATTATGAGTCATGCTACAAAAACTTGGCTCCTGTCATTGTTTCACATCTAATTAAACTTCACTCAAACATCCTACAATCTGTTTTTTACCATAACAATATCAATATCTCTGCCTGCTGCCAGAAGACAGTTTAGGACCACAAACTGATTTCAGAGGTAGCATGTACACTGAACACTGGAAGAAGCACTGACTAACATCCATTTTGTTGCCTCATGAGAGGACCCAGTTACAGGCAGCCAGAAAGCAAGCTGTGTTTTTTTTTTTTCTTTTTTTGCCTCCATAACAAATCAATTGAAGTAGCAGTAGTACAGAATAAAGGAAACATATGCACTAAGTAAACTGTTCCCATATATATTACAGGTTAACCTAACAGATCTGTTGAACACTGCTTGCCTTTATTTTTCCCTCCCACAGGGTTTATAAAAATTCTTATGTTGCTTTTCATATTTAATTGGATGCTTTTGTCATGCATACGCATACAGTTGTCTTCAGCAGGCACTAAATCCTATGTGAAAGTACTTAATATGGTCTTGGTCTATGAATAGAAAAAATATCAATCGGTAGGAACATATAAAAAGTAAAATCAATGCTTTTATGGAGAATTTGAGAAAAAACAACCTAAACTTTGTATTTATAATATTAAAAAAGTACAAAAGAAATCACTGAAGAAGTAAACCAAAATTTGAAATCCTAAATTAACAGAGGCTATATATACTGAGGCACTGATGCCTCTAAAAGAAAACCAAAACCAAAACTAGTGTTACTTTTCTGTGCTACCAAGGAATTAACTAGTTCTGCTCTGCTTGAACACTTAGTGCTTACTGCTAAAAAACAAACCAAGTAACAAAAATACCACCCACAAAGGCATGTGATACATAACTGAAGGCAGAAAGCAACTGATTGGAACACATGCTGGCAGCCACACCTTCTGTTCCATGCCCTTCATAGGGCCTGCAGGCTTTATACAGGTGAGTGGAAGCTGAAGGCTCAAGCAAGTTGACTGAAGCCACAGACATCCAGTCATGTTTTGTTTCTAATAACTTTGAAGCAGGTGAGGTTGAGAAGACAGGAGATCCATCTGCTACATCTTTTCTACAGAAATCTAAGACTTAATAAATCACTTCAGCACTGGGAGGGAAAAAAACACCTCATACTGACATCCCTTCTGCAGGTTGCAGCTACGTGAACAGTGTTAATGACTGCCATGGCTGACGCTGACAGCACACTGGTGTTCATACTGTCAGAAATGAAGGCTTGCAAGAGGATACGAACTGAAGAGGAAAAGAAATGGATTTTCTGCTAGATTGTAAAAGCTATTCTTTAGATATCTCCAAATCCAGAGGCAGAAATCTGACTCTCCTATCACTAGCAAGTATCTCATTCTGGAAAATAATTCTTATTATCTGCAATGCCCAAATAACAGTATTTATTTAATTCTAAGGATTAGCCACTGGTACATTTCATTCATGGTTTTGGACACAGTTCCCTTGATTACCAGGGTTGTTCCCAGTCAAGCCAGACACCAATACACATGAGCTCGTTAAGATCTGAAAGCTCCAAGAAGCAGCTTGGCTAAACAAGATCGAACTACTATATGCAAATCCTCTCATGCTAAGACAACAAATGTAAAATGTGTTTAGATCAAGATAATACCTGAGTTAAGTACATGGGGAGAGCAAGAGAAACGTTTTATCTGCTGCAAGCATTGTAAAAGCACTACATTTTTATGCTCCTTTTAGAAGTTACAAGCAATCTTAGTTTCTGAAAAATCAACTAAGATTTTGTCTTGATCTAGATGAACATTTTCTAAGGAGAACAACCTTACTATAGCTATGGGCATAAAACTATCAGCAGTGGGTAAAGTTGCCCTGCAGGAAAGAACTGCGTCCAGACCTGGAGCTCCCAGTACAAGAAAGATGCAGAGCTCTCGGAACGAGTCCAGAGGAGGACCACTAAGATGATCAGAAGACTGGAGCACCTCTCCTACAAGGAAAGGTTGAGGGAACTGGGACTGTTTAGCTTGAAGAAGAGAAGGCACCGGAGTGACCTCATTGCGGCTTGAAGGGACCTCACTGTACTTGAAAGAAGCATATAAACAGGAGGGGGAACGGCTGCTTCTGAGGATGGACAATGATAGGAAAAGGGGGGAATGATTTTAAACTGAGACAGGGGAGATTTAGGTTGGATATTAGGAGGAATTTCTTCACTCAGAGGGTGGTGACACATTGGAACGGGTTGCCCAAGGAGGTTGTGGATGCCCCATCCCTGGAGGGATTCAAGGCCAGGCTGCATGTGGCCCTAGGCAGCCTGGTCTGGTGGTTGGTGACCCTGCACATAGCAGGGGGTTGAAGCTAGATGATAATTGTGGTCCTTTTCAATCCAGGCCATTCTATGACTCTATGAACTTCTTGGTATCAACCAAGGGAAGAAATATGCTCTCAGAGGCCAACTCCAGTTAGGAGTTTATTTAAAATCAATCTTTCTACCACAAAGAAGTTTTAAGAAGTCAAGATCACAGAACAGAGAATTAGTTTCTGGTGCCCTGAATTGCTCTCCTTTGGAGCTTTTTGCACTGAGGGATACTCGCCAAGTTTACTCCTCAGGAAATAGATCTCTTAGTTGCATTATTACACACCATTCTTCTCACAGAACCTGGTCAGAAAAGCAAAGCCATGTGGGCTAGCAACAAAGATGGGTTGTGTTTTTCATGTCACTTAAGCAAACTGCTATCAGGACTTTGCTACGGAAGGCTTCTCATTTTCTGGATGCATGATTTGAGAATCTGTTGTAAGAACCACTTAGTGCCAGAGGTTGCAACTGAAGCCACTGGAATGCCTACAACATATAAGATGGGATACTTGAAAAACTAAGTTTTAAGTATCTCAGGTTGACCACTTAAGTGATTTCTATATCACTGCTTCCTCTTCTAGCATGGGAAAATGAGAAAAGGAACTCACTTATTGGCCTAAGCAGCGCTGCAGTATTGTATTGACACACCAGTGGAAAACTGCAAAATATCTAACTATTTCCAAAAAAGGAAGAGTTGACAGCAGAAAAAGCATGAGGCCACAGCTGAACAGCAGAAACTGAATCAAGTGACCACTGTTCATTTTGTGCACTAAATTAAGACAGTACTGTGATTCAATAAGTCACATGCTCATGTGCTCATTGCACAACCACACAATAACCTGAATCCAAAAGGGAATTAAAACAAATGTTCACAAACAGGAGGGGAATGGGATTTGTAATTGACAAACCATGGAAAGTTCAAAGGCTGTGTAATTTTGAAGTCCTTCAGAGAGATGGATTATCCTATCCGAATCTGCAGTTGCAAAGGGTTAATTTAGTTGTGGCTCTGAGGCCAACCAGGCCAGGAAATAAGCTGTCTGCAGAGCTGCTGAGGTCTCCTACAGACACCACATGAAGGCAGAGTAACATCAGTAGCAGCCACTCACTCATCCAGTCCACCACATTTCCAGTCACACTATGACACGTACAACACAGCTGCAAGAGAAACTATGCAAACATGCAGAATATTCAAGTGTTGTCACTAACGGAAATTACTAATCTTGAAGAAAGTGTCATCTTTTCTAAGGTGACATAAAAGCAGAAGTAATTTTGTCAGGCTTTCGTAGATGCCGTTCCATTTTCTAACTTGATCCATCAATTATTGGAGCCCATACAGAATATGAAGATAACACAATCTCGTGAAAAGGTCACACTGTAGTTTCAAAGCAAATCAGATTTAAGTTTAAGTTGGCAAGTTTCAGTGCAAAGCTGTAGGGCACTCCTATGTCTACAGCACAATATTTTGTTGCAATCATTCACAACCAAACTGACATGCTTTCTGCATGTGTGAATAGATGTTCTAAATGAGGCCTTCCATTCTCAGATACAGGGTTTGGCTCATACATCCATTTTTTGTGCATTTAGAAATCTCTGGTCTACATTTGTGAACTATCCCACACAAAGGTTAAAAATGATAAAAAAAAAAAAACAAACCAAAAATCACTGCTTCTGAAAAACATTACACAGTCAGCTGTAGATAGAAAGCAAATACACATTTGTCTCAAGAGACACAGTGCTTTAAGGTTGGTAAGAAAAGCTACAAAGATGACAGCAGTACCTCATGGTAGTTAAAAGGCTTTTTCAGAGTACAATAATAAAGGAATATACTTTATATATTCCTCTAAAACTGACTTTAAAATTTGTTTTCTATATAGTCACTAAGAATATTGGCGATAGGAAGCAAAATAACACAGGAAACAAAATCTCTTGTCTACCTTTGAGAAAGCTGCATAACAGTCAGTATGTTCCATCTGCATAATATGAGTTCCTCATTCTTCCTCTACTAATATAGAGAAAAGATATCTCCTTTATTACTTGGAAAATTAAAAACACAGGAATCAAACCTCTTCCCCAGGTCACTGCTATTATCCCTGTTTCAATATCAGAGAAAGACAAGAGACTGAATCCCATGTATAGCCTTCCAGCAGATAAAAGACCTGGACATAAAGGAAAATATACTTCAACAGCCTAATAGCACTATTTGTTATAGAAATCAGTGAAATTTTACTGGGCTCACAAATAGTACATTTAACAAAACAACACTCCAATGCCAGAAGAAGCAAGCACAATGATATTCTTGCTTGCTCGTTACAGTTAAGAACTAACTTGAACTTCTTCCTTCCTCAGGTCTCTGGGGGAAATGCAGGGTAACACAAAACATACAAATCCTGTAACTGCGCCAGAAAGCTAGTGCTAAACACAAAGCACAGAAACAAACAAACAAAAACACATTTTCAATCCAGAAAAAAAGGTAAAACTTTGGATCCACAGAGGCAATTACTCTCAAAACGAGCTATTTGCCTGTAACATCTTTTCTTACCACACTGAAAATGTAAAGATACTTTTTCTCCGGAAAAAAACCCTTTTCATCTACAGTCTCATCTACTTTCTTCACAGAATGTCACATTCTCACCGAGTAATCAATACAGATCTCTAGGAGTTTATAGCCATTCATTATTGTAGGGAAAAAAAAAAAAAAAAAGACAAATCACCATGAAAATACTGTTTAAGTGCAACATGGTGAGACATTCATGTAACGGCTAGTGGAACGTGAAGCAAAATGACTGAGTAAGAGTGAAGTGCAAACCTGAATGTGAGAAACAGGCAAAAAAAACCTCAACAAAACAGGCAATAGCACACAAGAGGTATGCTGAGAGCACAGGGAGCAGGAACAAATCTCCAAAGTGCTCAACTGTGGTGCTGAAGTGGTATTAAACAGCTTTTCTTCACCCATGCATCTTAAGCTAGAGTTGGTATCATCTGAAGAAGAGAACATTTTCAGGCCTTACAGAGTCTGTATCAACTGTGAAACCGACTTTGCTGTGTGGAAGTTTAAGTGCTCTAACCTCTGGTTAGAGATGAGAGAGATGCTCTACAGCTAAAACTGACAACTTGTTACTAAACCTATGGCACAGCTAAGGTTCACTTAGAGCAAATTCCACAAACCCACTTATTTAGATTAGAAGAACAACATAACTCCATTTTGACCAGCTGGTGCAGCAAGTTCTCCTGCTTTAGTACAATTGATTTCCTTGTTTTCCTAGCCAACAGAGCAGAACCTGCCCTTCTGGAGACAGGCTTCAGTGCTAACGTGCCACAGTCATTAAACGTAAGCATGGCATGCGCTTCCTCTCCCCAGACATCACAGAGACCCCCCAGAAATAAATTATGGATAATAGAACTCAGACTATTTCTTTAAACTTTAAACCTACTTCAGACAAACAGCTCTGGGAAGCAATAGGAAGGAACTGCAAAAAGCTTTACACAGCTGATTGTCACTTTTTTCTTAGATAGCACGAACCTCTTAAATTTGCAAAGACCTCCAGCAGCTTTCAGCTCACTCCACCTGCAAACCCAGGGACAACATTTCTTATGAGCTTGAAGGGAAAAGCCTAGAATTAGGTTTAGAATTAGCAATTTCAAAGCTAAACTACTTCAGTGACAGAAACTACTAAGACTGTCTGCGACACTGAGGTGTTTTAAATCAAGTTCCTAACTAATAGATTCAACGACCTTTTCAGCAATCTTGATGTAAACACAATTTGGATAATGTCTTAAGTTTGCTTTCCTATTTTTTTTCCCATTGCTTGGCAATAAAATAAGTGCCCCTTCCTATAAAGGTATGTTTTATGGATTGCATGATTCCTAAAATTGGCGTTCCAATGCTGATTGCAGTATTCATAAATCTGTGAATTCTGCAGTAAAATGTGCAATCTCCAAAGTGCAGTGCTTTATAAGCTTCAATTCAGAATAAGCGCTCCTGAAAAGAGCTATTTTACAACTTCAGGTGTAAGCAAAAAATGTTTAAAGAAGCTGCCAACCAGTGTGCACAATTTTAGCAAATCATCCTTTAATATTAGGGGAAATGTTTATATTTATCCACTTAGCATTTCAATAGATTATGAAAAGAAGAAACGTGCCTGCAAGTAGAGCACTATTCCAATGTGTGACTGCTGTGTCAAAAAGCAAACTGAAAAGGTCTTAAAGAGGCTTACATTTTCAGTAGCTGCATGCTCACAAGAACATTTTAATACACTAGGAGGCTGAAACAAAAACACTAAAACACTTCCGTAGGATTTTTAAGCACCCACAGCTTGAAGTGCTGCACAAATCAAACTAAAAGCAAATGAAGGGAAATCAGTGGTCACAGTCCTTGCTGAGTATTCTAGTATTCTGATACAGAAAACACATAAGCTTGAGTTCCCAGGGCAGAGCCCCAGTACCATTTACAGCACGTGAAGTACCAAAATATGACACTTCAGTTTCATTTTAGGAACAACCGAACCTTCGCATTCTCTTATTTATCATTTTAGGCAAGTCAGACATTCTGCAAATGGTCTTTGAAACCCAACACTCACAACTTTAGAAATGAATAACAGATTTAAGAAAAAATGCAAACTGCACACACACACACACAAAAAAATCTTGCCACAGTTCCAGACCCCTTTACACAGCACTACTTTCCACCACCTTCAGATTGCTTTGCTTCCCTCCTCCTCCATCCACCTTTTTGTACCACAGACTACCCTTAATGTTTCTACTCCGCTTTGCTGAACAAACCTCCAACTGTGCAATGCCACCTTCATTCACAAAATCATGGGTTTTTCCCCCCCAATAAAAAACATTTTATTCCTCACAGAATCACAGAATGGCCCAGGTTGGAAGGGACTTCAAGGATCATGAATCTCCAACAACACCCCCCTCCCACATCCCCACAGGCAGGGCAACCAACTTCCACGTTTAATACTAGACCTTCTTCAACAAGAAGGCTGGTGGAACTGGCAAGGTCACAAAGTCTGTTCAGAAGGCAAAATGAAGATTCTGTATGTAAGCTGCCGCCTCAGTTGTAATCAGTGGTGGAAGAACAATCTCAGAACTGTTTGTCTTAATTGGTCATTTAAGATTACTAGTAAAAGACTGGCTAAAAATTACAATGCATTTTAATCCTCAATGTCTACTATACAAAATTGAGGAAAAAAGTGGAGAGGCTTCTTCTTTGTTAGGGTTTGGTGGGCTTAAAAAAAACTAAATAATTAAAAAAAAAAAAAAAAAATTCATTAACCTAATTTTGGATTTTTAGGGTCAGACTCAACACTTAAAACTGAAAGCTCCAACTATCACACTTGAAATTCATGTAGATAATAAAGCACTCAACCCACTACCTGTGTATGTTAACTACAAACAAGATATCATTCTACCAGATCTTGGATATTACAGTGCATTTTACTTTATTGTTTTGATTCTCCTTTAAAGGAGAACTCTTAGACCCCCACCATATGGCCAACTGACTCAGCACATCAAGCCTGCTCACGAGAGCTGATCAAATATTACTGTGGAAGTATAACAGATCTCTCTGCCTCGTTCCACTATGTGCTTTGCAGCTGTTTGAGCCAGCCATTCCTCCCTTCTTGGGAATTAGCACCCATCGTGTACAGAGCAAACTTCCTGCTCTGAACCACAGTCGATACACAAGTTCTTATCTAGCTGTACTGACAAGGGAAAAGTGAAGGACTTTCTCTGCAAGAGACTGACCTAATCTTACTCTTCTGCTGCCAACATCACTACAGATATACTACATTTAAAAATTTCAGGTGACAGCTGTTCTATTGACACTTGAGAGTCCCTCCCAGACTTACTAAGTTTCAGGTAATAACATACTGCTAAGTATCGGAAAGAAAATTTAAGAACACATGGGAAAGGTTTAACTGAAACCAGAGCAGATAAGGGAAAAAGCAGAGTGAAGTGTTGGGTTCTTTTGAAAGCTAAACCACTAAAACATGCCTATAGGAACTCAGTTATTTTGCCAAGGAAAAGGAAAGGGGTCCATTCTCCTCACCTCACCTGATCCCTACCCCACATTGGGTGTCTGAGACAGACCACTGTCTTTCAGATGTACAGGATAGCTCAACCATAAACTACCTCTCAAAACACAAGTTTGCTTTAAATCAGAAGCTTCCCATCTCACTTTCACCAAACTTCTCACAACCAGTAGCACTCAGAATGTCCTCAGTTGAAGACTGAAACAAGCTTATTTAACATAAGAATTGCTGACCATACCTTTTATGTTGTTATTTCACTATGGTTACACAACCTCTTTTATTAATTAAAAATTTAACTTAAGAGAGGGAAAAAAACCAAAACTTTCAGTGTTCCCTCAGGGTTGATGCTTCTTAACACTCAAGTAATTCAACTACTGAATACTGGAAATCTATAGCTTCTTTTTAAAAGTCCCCTTACAAGAGGCAGTTTGACAAACGTGTCATTATTCTGATCATCTACCTAATTACACCGCATATATTTTATGTAAGGTATAAAAAATACTAGAACCTACAGGTTTAGTGTTTCAAGAATGAAATGAATGAAAGGTTATGTTTATACGTGTACATTTATATTGTCTCTTCAGTCACACTAGCAGGAAAGTTTTCTCCTTCACCTCTTTAAGACTCATTTACAAAGCTACACCTTCATTAGCTAGACAATTCCCACTGCAAAATAATACAGCAACTTAAACTGTGACACCCATTTACATTAAAAAATAAATAAATTTATATTTAGCAATAATAAAACTTTAGTCATTTGTTTATGGTGAAATAAGGCAAACCAACAAAAATAAAAACAGCTGAAAGTCTAGTCAACTACAATTTGCAACCTGAATTTATCTTACACATGTAATAACCAACAAATTACAAGTCGATTTACTCTGGTAGAAGATGAAAATGAACTGCAGAACAGAGGGTGAAAAAACACAAACCATCAGGAGCTAAAGGGATTGATAACTGCACCACAAAAACAACTTGTCTGTTAACGAAACCATGTGCAATGTTAGCAGTGGACGACTCTGCAGATAAGGAAAGTATACGGAAACAAGATCCACCAAACTGAACTAGGCCAAAAAGTGTTCAACAAACTGAAATTGTTCAGACAAAAGCTACAGTCATAAAAGCTCTCCATTTCTCACACAGAAGACACAGCTCCTCTGACGCAACTCTCCAGTTCTTCACAAATACAATTCCCCAGGAAAAAAGAATGCAGAAAGTTCTGCTCCACCTGTAGCAGTAACAAGCCAGTTACAGAGACTGAACAGTACACTCTAGTCGATACACGTAATAACTGCTATGAGTGTAAGATCCTCCCTTTGGGAAGCTTTCAAATCCATTAGGAATAAAAAGAACGCTACTGACCTTTTCATGACCTGAAGATAAGATACTTTCAGACTGTTAATTACTCATCACAACTTCTAACATGAACTAAAGGGATGAATCTTTCACAATAAACATAGTAAGTATATTGCTAGGAAAAACAGTACAAATATAAGCAATGAACATTTCAGGAAAATACTTCTCTGGTTAACTCTTCTGAACAAGTAAAGTATTGATACACATTTGTACATTACTAAATATTATCTAAGGGATCTGATCTGCAAAATTATAGTGAATAGCAAGCTTAAGAGCTTATGCACTGCATAAACTCAGCTACACTAATTAAGCAAAACGCAGTTACTAAAGCATTAATCAGGAGACACTGATTCCATCAGTTCATAGTTGAGAAATTACAAGGATTTTGCTGTTAGCTGAGCCAACCATTTTTTAGTTAAATGAAAGATTAAATCCAATACTTAAATGTCTCCTCCCATGTATTTTTCACTTTTTAAAATTACAGTAGCACAAATACTTATGAGAACTTCACAATCAGTTATCTATGAACTGTCTGCACTAAGATGCAGCAGTTTCTACACTTAAATGATCAAGTCTTACCATTTTAGAATGGACTGGAATGATGTCACAAACAATCCTTTTATTCTTCTGCCTTATCAACTTAACAAGAAGTAAATATGGATTCAAGTTCATGTGCATACTGTCTTAAATATGCTTTGTCAATATTCAGTTCTCTGGGCTCATTTACTTCATCTAAACAGCAGAGTTAAAACCCTTACCTCTTCCAAAGCCATAGAATTATAGTTGTCAACTGCTTTATGATACATTAAACTCGAAAAATGTTAGGGTTCATAATTTTACTTCACCCTGCCAAACAGATCCAGAAGAGAAAACAGCAACTGGGCACTAGCAAGCTGCCTGCATGCCAGAACATGCCTGAAACCAATTCCAATGCACAACTGGATCTTAGTCGCTGGCGTGTGCTCAGAAACCACCCAGCTGGATCAGTTACTAATGTGTACAGCAATTCATAGGTAATATAGGGAAACAACTAGGGTATACAAATTTCATTTAGGGCAAGGTTTCTGTTACACAGATTTTCTGCTTGCTTTTGCAATTAGTTTACTTTTCCTTTAAATAAGGGATATGTCCAGGTGCCCCAGTTAATTTAGAAATCCCCATCTAAAGCTGTTTGTAAGCCACTAATCCCAAAGCACTGACCAGATTTTACCTTATTTACAAAATTAACACTTCTAATTAATCAAGCCAAATGATCTTTGGATTGACGATGCAATACTCTGAAGTACATATCTTCCAAGACATTATTCAGCAACTCATTCTCTTCATCACTCCCATCCTATGGGGAGGTTTTCAGAAGTTCAGAAGCTGAGGATTTCAGGCCCCCGTGGCATTGCACCACCAGCATTTGTTATACCTACATAGGAGACTACCACAAAGAAACATGAGTTCATCTTTTGATCGCTGTTATAAGTGAAGGAACTTTACAACTGCCTAATTAATGTACTTACATAAGTGCAACATCATCAAATGAAACAGATGTGCATTCACAATTCAATTTAATTATCCACATAGTTCATCTGGACAGCATTTCATTCATGTCCCCACTTGACATGTTCATGGCTATTTTAATACAAACAAGCTCAGAGAAAACACATGGCCGTTATTGTTTGCTTTGACGTTGTTAAGCAACTGGCAGCTTATCAGGTGTCTACTGCCAATTAATTGTCCATCCCAACTTAGCAGGAAGGAAGACCAGCGGGTCAAACCCTCCAGTAGGTTTAAGTTCCACATGTAAGGCTTTGCTTCCTACTACCAAATAGAGCTCTGAAAACTCAGCGCACAAACCTGTATCAAGGTTTCTCTCAGCAGTTCTACTCTGTTTTTTCCAGTGGAGAAGCAGCTCTTTGGGTATAGGAATTAACCCTGTGACAAATACCTACAAAGAAACCACCTATCACTTCTGCAGTTCTCTTCCAATCTTAAGTACGATGGCTGGCTGCTACACATGTAACGTCTCCCATTTTTATATGTTGGTCCATGATGTCAGCAGCAGATGGTGATGGTATGGCATTGAGGTTGAACCTTCTCACTAATATTATACACATTGTTACTGTGAGATAGTTGGCAGTAGGGCAGTCTGATAGAATGAAGTCTGAGGTGGAAGTGCATACACCAAACAGAAAGCACACTGAGGCAGTCAGTGGTGCATTTCAGCGTGACAACAGAGGGCTACTTCCACTGATGCAGGCTGTTACAAGCACAGCACGCAGGCTCTTGTTCATCACTGGCACAAATGCATGGCTAATAATGGTGACAGTGTTGAAAACAAGCTTTTTGCGGCTGAGAATTTGCTCTATTAAATAGTGCTACTCTGTTCTTTGTAGTTTCTATAGAAATAAACAGAAGGCAAAACTTCCAGAGCAGCCTATGCATTTGTTCAGTATAATGATCTAACATCCACCATCCTTCCTTAAGTGTATCTAAATTCAACCTTCTACAGGAAAATTACTTCAACGAACAAAGGAAACTGCAGTGAAACACGCTTACTGTCTTGAAGCCTATACCTTCCTTATCCCCAGTTTTTCTTTTCCATCATTATTAAATTTCTTCATGAATTTCAATTTCCTTCCACAAAAAGAATTCCCAGCTTCAGTCTGACTGTTTGCTTAATAGGCTGCAGACTGTACTGACAGCACTTCTATTTTAAGGTACATTTTTAATTGCCCACTCATATCTCAATTTGACATATCTGCAGTTAGCAGTCATGTGTCCAGATTTCTGGGTACAGATCAAATCAGTTTAAAAGGTCTAATGAAAGCATTCAAGACTGAACAAAACTGTCTGTTCACCAAGGATATTTCATTCCTTTATCTCGAACAATTGTAAAATACAGTGAGAGTAACAAATTAAAATTCCATCTGAAGTATAAGGTATATTCTGATAGAAATTAAACATTACACATCCATGTTTTAAACAAAAAACGAAACAAACAAATAACAAAAAAGGCCACTATCTATTTATTTATGAGTTAGGGCTTCAGCAAGAGAGCAGCACAGTGCTCCCACATGAATGTTCACAAAATAGCTACATGAAGTCTTCAGTGAAGTGGGCCATGCTAATTTGTGCTTCAGAGAGCACAAACCCCTCTATTAATTCTTTGGTACAAACGGTCTGTTAGCTATGCCGATTCTGAGGAACAAAACTCTACAAGGTGCCCAAAGCTGTTCTGATACCCCTTTAAATTAGAATCTAACTTCCCTTCCCAATCTGGAGATCAAAAGTATCTAAGCCACAGAAAGGAAGCAGGGTACCTTACTGTAATCTTCCATAAAGTCAAAATGAAGAAGGTTTTCACTGGGAAATTTTAAAGGGAAGTTGAACTCAAGATCTACAGAAAGAGCCCAAACATCATGCAGCAAAAATCATCAAGAAGAACTACCAACACTGGATAAGCCTAGAGGGTAAAGAATACTGTAAAGATCCACGGGAGAGAAAAACTGTCAAAGGCAAGTATTTCAAACCTAGACTGCACAAAGACAATTCAAGTATGAAGAAGACTGGGATGTCACCCAATGATTCACACCAAGCTTAAAGGACCTTTATCCTCAAACAAAAACAACCGCAGGAGGAGCCAAGAAAAATAATCTTAAAGAATGAGTTAACCATTGAACAGAAGAGTGGATCTAACACACATTCACTCGCTGTTGAAATTCCTTGTCTCTTCATGTGACTCTGGAGACTAACACAGGAGTGAACAGCCAGTAATGTGAGCATGTCCAGAGTATATCATTCAGTCTATAAAACTTAAGGTAGCTTTTTGAAAACTCAAATTGTGATTTAAAAATAAATAAATAAATAAAAATTCAGTTCAGAATTTGCACCAAAGACAACAAAGTTTCTTGACAAAATTACTCAACTGACCACTTTCCTTTAACTGAACTGCTATTTTTGGTTTTGCTGTCCATCACCCCATCACCCCCTACAACAAAGGAGCTCCTTCCCACATCAGACCTTACTCAGCATGTCTCATTGCACTTTTGACATTTTCAAAACATTACTGATTTCTTCCTCACAAGTCCTTCACAAAAAGATTCCACATCACCTAATTCTATTTCATTTAGGTACTCAAGCACAAGCTTTTGTTTTATCCATACTGAAACTTGCTAAGAAGGTCCCACACAGAACTATTTTCCCCAAATAGCTTATCATTCTTTGAAATTATTTTATTGCTCTGTGTAACTCTGTCAGTCTAAGATGAGAACTGAGACCAAGGCCACTCCCATAATGGCAAAAACCTGCATAAAGAAACAGCATACTGGAAAGTCTTAGAAGGTAATATCACCAGAGCTCTTCTTATACTATTGTTTTTAAAAGGGAGTTGAACAGTAGTGATGTATTTGCCTATGGAAAAAGGCATAACTTACTTCTTAGCTTTGCCAGAAATGTAAGAGATACACTGTGTGTTTCTCTAGTGTGCTTTTCTAAAATATCCTAATAACACTATACTAGCAACGTCTTTTAAGATAAACTGTTTATGCAGGGAAACAGAACAGTCTCAGAAGATCTGTGCATCCATGCAGTAATTCGTGATAGCTTACACGTACAGGTACACATAAGCATAAATATTTAATACAAAAACAGCCTTAAGCTACATGAGAGACACTTCTCAATTAAAACTCAAGTGGTAATTCCTGCTTTATAGATAGGAAGAATGCCCAGGGACTATTGTTCTTTTACATGTGGTTTTTACTACCCATCCAGAAAACATCACTTGATTTGAATGCAATCAACATTTGAAAGAGGTTTTATTTTTGTGTCAAGAGAAACGATACATACAAATAAACACAAAGTAACTGTAGCAGAAAAGCATCCTTTCCACTTTACAGTCTGTCTCCAAGAATGAATGTGTTCTTGTGAGCAATTCCGTGTCACATCAGGGCATCTTCTATCCCACGCAGGTTAATTCTAGAATGTCACAGCAAAGCAACATAAGCAAAGTGAAACAGTTAATATGATGTTCTTGTTCCATCTCCCCATCCCAAATTGCTCTTCTCTCCTGATGCACCACACAATTACATTCATCAGCTACCTGTTTCATTTATGATGTAGAAACAGCAGAAAAACCTAGCAGGGCCAGTACTCACAAATAAATATCCCATGGTTCTGTGTATGAGCATCTTCTAAAATGTAAAAAGACATCCAAAAGCTGAATTTCTTTAGCAGTCAAATAAACCTACTTAAATAGCCATTTCAGCCATCTAAGAAGGTATGCATCATTAATGCTGTACCTATAAATATCTAGGCAGAAGAGCTGTGATGTGAAGGAAGAAGGCTGTGCAGAGAAGCTAAGTAGCTTATCAAACAGAGGTAATCCCTTCTGGGAACACGCAAAGGCATTGAGAAAGGTGAACATGCACTACAAGATTTGGAGTTTATGGAGAACATGTGGCACCACTGTATCAGTAGATAGGAGAACTCAGAACCATGACAAGCATCCTATTTCAGACTTTCATTAAGATGTGCTCAATTTGGTAATCTCCTCTGCATGACACCTTCTTCACTAATGAACTGTGTCACTTGCAAATCTCATTGCAAACAAGAACACGTCACCCCCAGCAGGAGCACAGCTCACTTCTCAAACAAGCATTGTACAGCAGTTAAGCTGCATAATACTCTTCTCTGATTCTCAAAAGATAAAATAAACAATGTCTGTCAGGAGCAATGTTGTTTAAAGTAAAATACAGCAGTTTTATGATCGTGTAATTCATCATTTAAAATATACTGTACCAAACCCAAACAGAATGAGGATAAAAAGCAAGACAGTTTTTCCATCACCAGTATCCTTCACTCCTCCTGTAAGAAGTATTTTCCACAAAAATTTCTCTACGTTTCTCATACCATCTGAGACATTCCAATACCTGAATTTTAAAATGCTGAATACTGCTCTGGGCTATTTTTAGGCAACTAGTGGCAGGCACAAGAAGGATTCCATTCACAGAATGTTTTACTATGATACGTGAAAACAAGAGCAAGAAGTAACACGGTTTAATGTCATATTACACAGACACCAGAAGAAGTTCATTTCTTAAAATAATAAATAAAACAACAACACAACACACCATACCAACACTAATAATTTCATTTTAAAATATCTTACAGTAAGAATTAAGCCTACATTTTCCTTCTGCTTGTCATTAAAACTCAAGAGATGCTATTCCAAAGCAAGATATTCAATGCTACACCCACGTCTGTTAAAACTTTTATGATTTTTATACAATCATTTATATGGGAAGCTTACAAGGACTGTCATTGTTGTGCTATATCATCATCATATCATAGTATCATAGTATCGTGCGAGTTGGAAGGGACCTTAGAGATCATCGAGTCCAACTCCCGGGATCCAAGCCTCCTGTGTAGCAGAGCAGCATTTCTGCCACTTGCGCCACAGGGGGGATTCGAACCCGGGCCCTCCGGTGCTGCAAGCAGCACCTTATACCACTGCACCACTGGGGGCTACCAGCCACGTCAATATAAAAGACCCTCAGCTTCACCTGAACCTGCAGAAGTACTTATAGCTGAAGACATAAACAGCAGAAAAAGGCAAGAGTACAAGATGCCAAACACCTAACTTGCAGATTATTCTGTTAAACAATACTCAACTGTTTAAATTAGTCTACTCTACGAGTGTTGCCTATGAAGAATTTATCATTATCAGCTTTGTCATTAATAAACTGCACAATTTATTTGCCCCTTGACTTCTATAGTAAACAGAAAACAGTATCAATTTCAATCAAGTTGAAATAACTTTGGTAATCGTTTCATATTTTATATAGATATATAAATAAAATACCACATATCAAATTGAACAAGCTACAAACTGGCATTATCTGTCAAATCAATCACATACACTAACTAGCGCTGCTACTAAAATACATCTGTTTTTATTAAAACTAAGCAATCACTGAGCAAACCAAGATGATCACTGATCTGGGTCTGAAATTGACAGAAAATCATGATTTACTACAGTATGTGAACACAAACAGACTTAAGGTATACTTAGTCCAATGGATTAACAACAGGTTTTGAGGCATGTAGCTAATTATCACGCTGAACCCGGATGTGAAGACTCCTTAATGACACAATTTTATCAGTTCACAGTCTGATTTTCAAAAATATTTCACTAAAGTCACCATGCTCAAAGTCTGCAATAAGTTGACAATGCATTGTTCTGAAGCAAACCCTCTTTTTCCAAGCTAGTGCTACAGCGTAAAAAAAAATAAAATTGCCCCTTATAAAACTGAATGTTTATATATTGTTACTAATCTAAGTATGGGAAGGTACTGGCTCTGGTTCTTCACTTTAAAACTAGGGCCCCTTATTGAAAAGCTCTCTAAATTATCCATCAAATATGCTGGTAGGAAAAAAATAAATAAATCCTAGTGCTGCTAGAGCAGTAGAAAGCACAGAGTGGCCCCAATATAACTAGCTAGAAATAAGACTAGATTTGGGTGAAGAAGTATTGTTGGAGACAATTACTTCTAACTTGATCACTACACAAAATAAATCAGATTTTTCATTTCAAATCTACCAGCGTAACCTCAACAAGAACAGAAAATACCATGCCACCCCTCCATCTACTGGAGTGGCATGATTTACAGTGGAAAAATCACACATCAGAGATTTACTCAAAAAATAATCCTGCTAAAAAGAAAGCTTTATATCATACAATCGCTCAGGTTGGAACAGACCTTAAAAATCATCATGTCCAACCGCAACCACAACCTAACCATCCTACCCTAACTCTCACAACCCCCTGCTAAATCATGTCCCTGAGCACCACATCCAAACGGTTTTTAAACACATCCAAGGATGGTGACTCAATCACTCCAGAAAAGGTGAACCAGCTTCGAAATACATAAATGAACAGCCTATTGCTGCCCATTTCCAAATATAAAAAAAAGACCAAAGTGCAAATACTGAACCACAGAAGCACATTACAGTTCCAAGTGTTACTTTAAATGTGTCAATTTAGTTTTTGTGATAGCCAAATGGTTATCTGACAAGACTACTTGTAAAACCTTTCTCATGGCCCACATTACACGTGCACACATTCAAGACAAGCTGTACTAAAGGAAAATGCAAGGGGGTTTTGAATAGACCATCTGAAAGCTCTTTCCATCATCCACTTATTAGAATCACTGAAGCTGTACTTATGTGAGCAACTCACCTTATTTTTATTTGGTTCAACATTTCATGGATGACTGGCAGCAATTTTATACATACATAAAACTTCTGTGACATACTCTGCAATTTTCCTATCAGCTCCTATGTTTAAGGGGATAAAACAATGACACCAGCCTAGGCTGATGAAAGGATAACCTCAAAATCCTTTCACCAAAATCTGCTTGTTTTGACATAGGATACAGCTACAAACACACCAACAGAATTACCTACTACATTCCAATGGTTCGTTCACCTTTAAAACGACAGAGGAAACAATTCTGCAATCAGTCTTCGAACTACTGCTGTCTTACTAGGAGCAATTCTCCGGTCCCTGATTAACTCCTCATGTATCACTGGAGAAGCACACAAAACTGAAAAAGTTAACATGCCGTTTCCTAAAAGAAGCATCAGAAATCAGAAGTTAAAAGCAACACTTGGTATTTCACTGTAATTTCTTTGGCAGAGGGTATAACACAGCCATCTGCCATTTTAATACCATTGCTTCCCCATCTGTCCTTGGCACCGTGCTACTGCATAAATTGAACAGTTTAACAAGTTATTCTTTAAAGTTAATTCTACTGAGAAAATGAATTAGGAAAATGAAATTCAGAGGAGAAATTATGTATCGTTAAGGTTACATCAAGCAGCTCACCACAGGAGTACACAAAAATGCAGTTATAATTGTTGGTCATGAAACCACTGATTAATGCAGCAAAAAGCTGCCATCACAGTAAACAACGACACCATCCTTGGCTCTGACAGACACAGGGGGGATTGTACTGAAACTTGGAACACAAAGATCAGATAAAGATTCATCACAGATTCTTCTCAGATCACCACCTCACTGATTCCCCAAAGTTTCACAGGCTTTTGCTGCAGATTTTTGTTAGGTCGATGAAAGTTCTTACAAGGTTGTTCCAGGTCAGCTTTCTAATGACCACTCTCTGCAGTACAGGAAGATGTAGGGTTTCAAAAAGCTACAGTTTCTGAATTCTTTGATTTTCAGCTACACTAAGGTAGATACCTCCCAAAACACATCACCAAACTACAGGACTACTGTTTGCTGCTAGTCAAAAAACATTAAAGCTTCCCATTCTACACTTCCTTATTACTGGAATATGATTATTTTATTTCATTAGAGAATATGAAAAATAGTCATTTCCAGGTAACAACAACAAATGAATGAACAGGTGAAAATACGTATCTGATTTTTGGGTTGATCTCCAAACACTCCCAAAGAACTACAGACCCTTCAATAGTTTAGTTGGTTTGACTTTTCCCCCCCTTCCCAAGTTAACTACAGAAGTATCAAAGGTTAATGTTTCAATTTTGCATACTTTAGAACCTAATGAAATACTGTAAGTAGCTGTAACAGAGCTGTAACATTATTCAGGTCTTTGCACAGTTAAACACTGAGCTAAGTTTTTCCACCATCTTTAAAAATTACTCTTCCCATTTCATAATCAACCTTTTCAAATTTCTAAGTCAATTAAAGGAAGAACATTACAAGTATTCAAACCAACTCTGAGAACTCGATGACAGGTTTGACAACATCGCTCCCTCCTGCGCACTCTTTCATTTTTATATCAGGCAAGAAAGCTTAGTCATTAATGAAAACTTCTTGCATGTTTGCAATGCTTGGCACACATCAATCCACCACAGAACATCAATTTAGTTAGTATGAAGTAGTGGCAAGCTGTCTTATTCACCTGTTTCATACGAAGTCTCATGAAAACATTAAAGATCTTCCCATCCTGTAAAGGTGTCACTGCAAATATACAACAGAATGTTGTATGTATTACAAAGTCTTATTCTGCTTTATACTTCAGTGTAATATTTTTTGAGATAAACTTCCAAGTTTACAGCAGAATACTAGACGCAGAGTTTCTCTCTTTCTTTTCTCCTCTTTTCTCCTCTTTTCTCCTCTTTTCTTTTCCCTCAGTGCAGTTTTCTTTAGCTCACAGAATCATAGAAGTATCCCAGATTGGAAGGGACCCATAATGATCATCGAGTCCAACCCCTTGTTCCACACCGGACCATCCAAAATCCAAACCTTATGCCTGAGACAGCTGACCAAATGCTCCCTGAACCCTGGGAGCCTGGGGCTGTGCCAATGCCCTGGGCAGCCTGTTTCATGCTTGCTGCCCTCTGATGCAAAACCTTCTCCTAACCCCCACCTGCCCCTCCCCAACACAGCTCTGTGCCATTCTCTCAGGCTCTGCCTATCCCTAGAGAGCAGAGCTCACTGTGAGGAGCTGCAGATGCCATGAGGCCTCCCCTCTGCCTCCTTTCCTCCAGGCAGAACAAACCCGGGTACCCCAGCCACTCCTCACACATCTTCCCCTCCAGACCCTTCACCATCTTTGTAGCCCTCCTCTGGACACTTTGTAATAGTTACTGATCCTTTTGTACTGCGGCATGCAACACTGCACACAGTACTCAACACTGGATACAAACAGCATATTATATTGGGCCCAAGGCACACAGATTAGTATGGATATGGTAGAACGATGGGATAATGTGATACTAAAATAATATTTTTCATTCTTGTAAAAGCAATACTATGAACAGAACACCTAAACCATTAGATGAATACCTAACACTTTCCAGAAAAAATTAGCAGGTTCTTCTACATTTCCAATTATTTAAAATAATCATTATGTTTTCTCTTGGTGATCATCTTCCTGTTAATGCTCCCTCTCAACTAGATCTGTTCTCTATCCAAGACACAACCCAGACTCATGCACCGTAAAACATATGAGTCCCTAGTACACAGATTCCAGGTGTACTGCTTTAATGTGATTACAGATAGGATACGACTGAAATTCGGAATTAAAATTAAAGTAATACTGTTAAACATTACCACTGTTACCATACTGCCTTCTCAAGCAAAGGAGTATTCCAAACACAGGTTATCAAATGAGGAACTATTTAATAAGTTAACAAAATTGGTACAGAAAGCACAAGAAGGACACGTGAACACCATGGAGTCTGAAACTAACCATTTCCCTCTATTATCTCACCAGAAGTTGCTAAGGATACAGGTACCAGACTAAACACGATCAGGTTACAGCAACTGAAGAAAATTATTGCCTATGTGTGGAATTTCCTGACTGGGTGCAGTTAAGTCTGCCTCAGCTGCAAAACAAAACAACATGAGCTTAAGCATCATCTACTGAGGTTCTTAGATCAAGTCTATATATATAGCTTCAACAGTTTCTTCAGCCTAAGTAAAAGCTTTCTCGTACGCTCTGTACTTGGAACAGAAACGATTATTATGTTAAAAATATGGAAATCAAAAAAATTCCAAAGACCTGAAACATCAAATGCAAATGCTGGCCTTGCTTGCATTCTTTCACACCCGGAAGCATATTTATTCTGCAAACATCTACAGTTCACGTGGATAATTTTACACAGCATATCCACCTATCACAGTGGCACAAAAGCCTTTGGGTTTACCCTAGCAGTAGAACACCCAGAGGAGCTGACAATCTCTATTTAATCGAAGATTCCTGTGGGTTGGATTGTTTACTGCTGTTCTTGTTTGTTTGCATTAAACACCTTCCTTTATTTGGGGGCTGTTTTGAGTAATATGGGTAGGTTTTGTCCTCATTGTTCTCACGTTAAAAACCTATAGACAACATACAATCAAAGCTTTCTCCCTCTGAGCTGAAGCTTAGATTATTCAGTAACTGTTCTACGGAAACATGGAGTTAGGTGGATCAACTTCAGATACGCAACTTTTGATGAGTTAGCAAGACATTCAAACACAATGAGATTACGTATGTGGGATTACAGAAATACAGGCAGAACTATTTTCTTCACAGAAACTGTACGGTCTGTTTGATGCTTAAGATGTATAAAGAACACCTGGTTCAATTCACTCATTTTCTCTCAACATCTGGTAATGCTGGCTTTAGCTTGGTATCATTACTTGGTTACTCAAGAATCTGGTGTTAATTCTGAGTTATCAAAGTCTTGCTTTGCAGCCCTTGTTTGTATTTCAGTACTGGTATCAAGCTACTCTCATTTTTCCCTCATTTTTGTATAACTGTCCCTCAGCTTGTCTGATAACCAACAAAGGAACGTTATTCTCCCCATTATTCTCCTTCCTTTCCTCCTCCTCAAGAACGATCATTTGAGACAGCGAGAATCTCAATGAAGTAATCAAAACAATTTACTGAAAACAATGGGAGATTCTTGTTGTAGTTTTTAGTCTTCTAATCTTTCTATTACTGAGATTTATTAAACAACAAACTCAAAATTAAAGGAGTCACTCTAATACTATGAAGAGAAACTAATCAAACAGCCTAGAAATGTACAAAAACAAGGAGGCTTAATACTGCATCTATTTAAATATCTACATCCCATATTTTAAAAAGTTACTCGAGTTTACAAAAAAAATCAAACAGCAGCATGTCCATTTATGTGAAGCTTCATTTTTCTGTTACTAGTAAAATATTTTTGTGGAAAACCTGTTTCATACTGTTTTTAATGAAAATCAACTATTTTCTGTGTAGGAAAGTACAGTACATGTGACAGATGCAAACCCAGGCACTGATGTCATGTATGCTTACACGTCAGCAGTATTCATTATGCTATTTGTCACATAGATCTCTATTGCTAAATAAACACCACTGTTGATTTACATAAAGTTATCTCACTTCCAAGACCAAATTGCAGAGGCTTGATAGAATTACAACTAACTTTTCTCTTCCAAGAAAGATACACTCACCGAGTCCAAGATTTTAAAACCACCTAGTCAGACTGATATGCAGAAGAATAGATGTATTTTAGCCTTGAGCAAGAACTGACACCAAGTGTCCAGCTCCTATGGGATGTACAAGGAAGTGAGGCAACAGTGCCTGGCAGTCCCCCTTCCGGTGAAGACTAACAGACAGAGCCACAGGACAGACAGGAGCAGCTTCCCAGTTCTTTCCATTTTGAGAAGATTTAAGAGGAAGAACCTCTAAGAAAGTAAATGACATGCACTCAAAACAGAAACAAACAAAAAAAAATCCACACCTTAAAATTCATGCTGAGCTAGTTATGCATTCTTACATGTTATATTTTATAAGCTGAACAATTCAATAATTAGCAACATTTTCTAAGTTTCAGTTTAGGGTGTGAATCGATACAGGGTGTTAAAAAGAGAAACTAAGCTGCTGTATGTTTGCATAATTTGTTTTCATGTTCTTCAGCTATTTTGTTGGAAGAGAAGAGTATCTGGGGTTGCAGAAACAGCAGTCAACACTCAACAGCAACTCTTTGTAATTTCATGGAGCTATTTTCACAGCAGTTGCCACCTGACCTTGCATAGAGGTGAGAATAATGGCAGTCTGTTTCAGAAACGGAGTAACATTCCTGTGATCGAAAGGACTGTTTTCTGACTTAGCTCTCCAACAGTCATGATCCTGGGAAATAGCAGAAAACAAACAAAATCTCACACATCTAACTATATCTATGCATATCAGTTATTGGCCCTGTACAGTAACATACATTAAATGCTCTATGCCATTTTTCCAAGCAGGAATACCGATGTTTCCTGCAGGGGTCATTAGCTTAAGATGTAGAAATGAAGCAAATGAGACATCCGGGGATTAGTAAAACCTGAGATCATCAGAGTAGCTTTGAAATTGGTAGGAAACTGGTAAAAGAGGTGACAAAAAGCATAGTGATGAAAGGGATATAGCCAAAGGGAAAATTATAAAGAAGTTCCTCAAATCATCAGCCTCTGAACCAGTCTTAATATTTCATATGCTTTACTACTAAGGTGAATAAACGTGACGGCTATATATGTCAACTCCCAATTTCCCATTTCAAACATCCATATAGAAAAATTACATAGAGTGCATGGAAGGAAGGATGGGCATAATAGCAGCAAGTCTACTACACAGGAGGAAGCTAAGCGAAGATGGCTGTTATGGAAAGAAAGAATGGAAACAAGATAGTCCTCAATAAATACACTGATAACAGATGAAGAATTCCCTGAAGGAATTTGTGTGCATAGGCACACAAAAAATGAACAACATTCATGAATACATTTGAGCTATAGATCAGAATTCTTCCAACTAAAAGGGTGCAGTACTAAATTATTGCATCAGCAAAGGAGAGAGAACTAAACCCCTTGTCTCATTAGTTTACGTTAAGACAGAGCTTGATTAATGAGATGATCTGCTCTGCTGAAGGAATTAACTTTACTCCAGATATCACTTTAACTATATTCCCTATTTTTTCCACCAAAAGCCAACCCAATGTGGTTTGAAGCTCAGATGTTCTCCTGCAGAAGTCTGGAGATAAAGGTGCCTTGAAAGTTCAAGGTCAAAGTTTTAGCTAGACTGAATCTACTACACGAAATAGGGAAAACACAGCACTGAACAAGAAAAAAATAGAGAAAAAAAGATTCTTAGTTCGTCTTTCAAATATTGCTGAACAATCAGTTCCTATCAGTCAAATCTTCCCTCCAGCCTTCTTCAATAAAAAAGTAGCTGGGGATGGAAGTGATTCACATGCTTGTATTTACAGCAGGTAAAAGAAACATTTTCTCAACCATTCCATACTTCAAGGATTATAAATATTGTTGAGATATATCAACTCCAGGAGATCTTCATGTCTGCAAGAATGCCACGTGAATGTAATAAAACTTAAAGAAGTATGGAATGAATATAAGACCTCACAGTTCTGAGGCATAAATAGCCTCCACCTATTACAGATTTGAAACATGTTTTGCCAGTCCTTGTCCATGTCTTTTGATTTCAAGTTTCCCAAAACCATCTCCAAGATGTCATGAACTTATCACCATCCATATGCAAGCCTTGATAGGTTATCAATGGGGACCCTAAAACATCTGCAGTATTAACACACATCTCCTAGGAAGAGGGATGGACCACACACAAGCAACTTCTAGTCTGGAAGAACGAATCTCATTAGTAAACTTGTTTTGATTTACATGGTATTGAAAGTAATTTGTTACTTAATTTCAATAGATAAACCCTAATAACCACAAATAAACAAAAATGTGAAGGCATCCGTTCTTGCTCTCATTACAAGTAAAATTACATTAAGTTAATAAGCCTTTTAGCATGAAACATTTTCCTAAACCAAACAAGCTGACAGAGTACACACAAGCTCTGCCAAGCTCTGCTGGATCTTTTTCCTGCATCTAATACACACACTCTTTTATCAGTGGCCTTTCCTTCCCCCCCCCCCCCACCTTCTAGACTGAGCAACTAAAAAATGTTCTGAACATGTTAAAATCTACCAGGTACACATGAGAAGTACCAGCAAGAGCACCATGGAAATGTACAGACTAAAAATAAGCTGCCTCTTCCTCCCCTTCTGGGAGACTGATGTTTAAAGCAGCCTTGGAAAAATGCTTTCTTAAGCCATCATGAGAAGGAAAGGGCATTAAATCCCCATGTGCATATATCAGTGCAATCCTAATTACTATTTCATAGCTGTCCATGCTGCATAAAGATAACAAGCACTAAGCAATCCACCATATACCTGAGCTTCGTTTCATTTAGAAAACAGTATATGCAATACAAAAAAGCACCAAGAATGTAATCTTCAGATTTTCTAGACTCCAGTCTTTTATAAGGAACTAAGACGCTGAAGATTATTTTCTGCACTGCAACATACAGCATCTTGGAGACATTTCATATTTGTGACGCCTCTCCATAAGAGGTGGGAAACAGCCTTTAGCCCACGTTTAATAAGCAAAGTTCAGCAGCACCTGGAGCTGCCCCTAGAGAAACTGAAGGTCAACTGCTGTACAGGACGAAATACCACCTGCAATGCAGCACCACAGCAACAAAGCTCTATCAATGTTAAGTGATGCTTTCATAGAATATAAAATACATCTTCATGTACGGAAGGATATGAACATGAGTTAAATAAACAAGCTTCCAAAAGAAACCTCTGAATTTAGTGACTATTTATCTGAATGAGCAACAGCCTGTTTAAAGAATTCCTACGAGAGGTCTCCCAAATCAAAACCAAACCTAAGCACTGGTTTGAGATCTGCTAGGCAATACAAGTAACTTCAAGGTTTCCCTTGGCTGATTAAATCACAAACCTATCTCTTCAAGAGGTTAAAATCTAAATGAAAGCTTAGGCTTGGCAAATCCCATCAGAACGTCAGATATGGATATTATGGAGGAACCCCATCTGTTCATGCAGCAACATGAATATACAACGTGACTGTTGCTGCAACACTTGCATTCACATTGCGGAAAATTTACAAGTAAGCAGAAGCAGTTCCTGACTCTAATTAAATTAGGAACAAAGTTCTGAAAACACATGGAATAGACTGCGTGCTATGAATACAAGCTTTGTATGCTGCAAATTTACGTATCTCATCCTCTCACGTGTTCAGATGATGAAACTTTACAGCAGAGGTGTGTCATCCTTTCTGCTTACACAGAGGTTTGTTAATCTTCCTTGCTGGGCAAGGTACACTGTTCATTTTAGTGCTGGGACAGGAAAACGTATGGAAGACCTTCTGCTGTGTGATCCCGTGCACTGCCCCTAATGCTGTACACATCTGTTTGGGAGCCATTAACAGTCTCACAGGGAAGGAGAGCTGCTGGCCAAAACATTGATTGGATGAGCTGTTTGGAAGGACTGCATACCAGCCTACAGACAAATCACAAAACCCTGAACTAACTTTACTGTTGGGATTTGATGTATTCTTCAGTCTTGCATTTGCCAAGATTCGTGCATGTGCTCAATCAATTCAGAAAGCATTCAGTTCATCCCAGCACTATCTGCTTACAAGTCAGATGCTGAAGTTTTCAATTTTGCATGTTAAGAAGCTCTAAGGATCTATAGCTCCACATCTGCTTGCACATAACTGCAGCTACTGCTTCCACTATGTGGATGACCACATGTTAGCAGCATAAAAAGTGGTGCAAAAAGAGCATTTATAATGGCAGGCAGGCAATGGGGAAGGGGAGAAAGGCTGTGCACCTGACAACCCTATTTACTGATTTGGCTGGAGGAGATAAAAAAAAAACCACATAACCAGTGATTAACTTTTTTCAACAAGCATACGGGATGATTTAAGGTGAAAGTGACTGCTAAAACAAATTAATTTGGTAACTCCATTTTCACCAGTGCCAGACCTGTCTTGGAAAGGAAGAGGATGTCAGCTTCTTGCAGCAGTGTATCAACTCTTGGGCAGTTGTAAAAGCAAGGAGCTTTAAGAATAGAGAGATGTCTCTTATCACACATTTCTTCATCTTGACCATCAAAAACCTTCAGCAGCACATTTCCATTATTAAATAAAATACATTCCACTACTTTCCTTTCCTTTACTTACAAAAGCTCAGAAACTCACATAGAAGTTACTCAAACCACTGGGTATGCAAAGTTACTTCCTACGGAGTACAACAGACCTAAACCAACAGCTGCACAGACTGATCAGTAACAGCTCATTCAGTGCATTAACTACCACTCTCTATACTCTAAAAGCCAAATTATAAAAAACCAGAAATATGCTGCAGCACAATTTATACTTTTCAATTATCACTGAAGAGGTCCTGAGTCAGGATAAAAGCTAAATTGGGTATAAGACGTATTTACAAATCTGAGCAGTTTTCTCTGCTTAGCTGTGCAGTAGCCTCAGCTACAGCCTGTGCTTCTGTCCAGTGAAATTTACAGAAACAACAGATTCAAGAGAAAAAGTGAATTCTCATTTCAGCAGAATATGCCCAGCAGCTTCCAATCACATGCAACAGGAATTCAGGTGGATGTAAAGCTTTGAGTTTCTATAATTCAGATAACAAACTCGGAACGTTTAAAGGCTGGCAATGTGTATTAAATAACAGCATAACTGCCCACCCCACCCTGGGAGAAAATACAAAAATGACATTCACAAGTATTTACTATTCTCTCTGATACCACACAGGAGACATTTCCCATAACAGCAGAAATAAAGAGCACCAACACACACCCAAAGACATGCACAGAACTCTATGCATAGAGGAACAAATAGACAGATTGGATTCCTGGGTCTCTTCAAAATACAGCAGATGTCTCTTCAAATTCAAGGCATAATTATTGGTAATAAAGAATTAAACAAAAGAAGCTACTATCGTTACCTTTGTTCTCTATTAACCTTTTGCAATCAACAGGGAAAGTTCTGCTTTCCAGATAATCTTTTGAAATCCCCATATTACCCTTACAAGGCTTTTGATAAGTGTGCAATAAATGCATGTGAAAGGAGGAAGCTGGACCCTGACTGAAACCCACTGAAACACCCTGGCCTACATTTCTGAAGAGGTCAAATGAAGGACACGAACATGAAAAAAGCAGTACCTTGGCAGTACTTACATTTGTAAAGCAAAGTAACTGAAATCCTCCATCTTCCAGAAATCAGAGTATTCCTAAATTTCTCATAATGAGGTCACAGACGAGTCCCTCAGATACCTCAGCTGACCCATGGTTTCAAATTGCAGTAGATATAAAACAATGCTTTCTATGTACACTAACATGCAAACAGGCAGAACAATTAAGGTAAAGTGCTTATCAGAGTGCTCATTTCCTTATTTCTGTATGTGAGCTAAAGCTTTAATATGGAAGTACAGTTTGGATAAAAGTAGCAAACGCTTCCAGAGAACACAACTTCTCTCACACCAAGAGAAAGGAAGGAAAAAACAAAACACACAAAATCCAACCAACAACAACAAAACCAGAAACCCCACAACCACTCGCATTTCAGTCTCTGAATGGGGATCCAGAAGCGGAGTTCAGGTTTTCCCCTACAAATGCTTCTCCTCCCTCCTAATAGAAGAAAGGATAAGTAATTCTGGAAGGGCAGCCATTCAGATGTGCAATTAAGTCTTTAGTTTGCAGTAAATGAACATAAAAACCAGAAGCACACAAATGCCAGAATTAACAAACTCGTCAGAAAATGGCAGGAAAGAGGTAGCCAAATAAACTCTAAAGAAGCCCTTCGTTGTTAAGATTTCAGTGGGAAAGCAGAAAGGAGGTCGAGCCAAAGCAGTGATGGAAAAAAAATGAAAGAAAATGGGAAGTTACAAAGAGAGTCAGATGCATTCAACCAATTCCTCAGGCATGCCTAATAGTAGCTGGATTTGGAATAGAAACAAAAAGCATTTTCCTCTGTCAAATTCCGATGACAGATATTTCCAACATCGTTTTAATTCCACTGTTTCCTCCACGTTACTTTAAATATCGGATCTGTGTCATGTTTCCACCTCAGTCAATAGGAATACTTTCACTTTCACAACTTCAATGTTCACGACAATTTGTAAGCACTGTTTTTAAGAGTTTCACTTCAAAGTGAGAAGCTACCCGTCAAGGGCATTCCTGTAAGGTATGTGAGCAGAACAGCACTGCAGCAAACCACAATCCTTCACCCCGACACCGACAACCCCAATCCCGGAAGTCTTTTAAAGTACGCACGACAATTTTCACCTGAGTACTTACATCCCAATAAGAACAGCAGCAAGCTACAGGGAAGATAACAGTAGCAATGCATGCATCCTCACGTTCTAGTACAGTTTATTTAAAGCACATCAGTCTATGAGCTATAAAAAGAATTTCCTCCCCTGAGAGCAACAATAGTCACAACAGAAAGATAAATAAATCCTTTGCAAAAATAATAATAATGTTGACATGATAGGAATTATAGGATACTTGCAATGGATAATTTCCTACCAAGTGCCAAGAAAAATACTTCAAAATCTAGTTTAAACTGTGGAATAGGTTTCTGCTAGCCAACATGCATCACAATGAATTCATAGTCCTCATTCACACCAGTGAATGAAAACTTTCCGGATTCCCATTAAAAATGAGAGAAAGCAAAAGGTCCATACCTTCAATACAAAATACCTACTCTTGTTTTAAATAACACTCATGAATGCTCTCTACTACTATATAAGCTTTCAGAATGAACTTAATTTGAGAGAGCCAGTAGACTGTTAAATTACTGTAATTCGCAACCATAACAAGATACTTGCAGAGAAATACATAAACATACCCCCACTGAACCAGAACACCTGAGTTAGTCTGAAATAAATGTCATGACTAACCTGAAAGGCACAAAGAGCACAAGCATAAGGAAAGGACAACCATACTAGCACAAATGACTTGTGGGTATTACAGAAAAATTTGTTTAAACATACTTCTAACACACAGAGGAAAGCAACCACACTGCTCCTTGACATGGAATGAACCTGAGACTAGAATTCTTAGTCTCACAAAGCTGAAATGTGTTTTGCTGAAGGAGAGTACTTGGTGTGTGGGAATAACTTCATGAGTACTCCAGAAAGGAAATCAGCAAGAAAATACATACAGGTACAATGATAAACATGCACAGGTAAAAGCAAACTCCCAAATTAAGATCTACAGTTAGATTAGGAATCTTTGCTAGATTATCAACAATTTCTTCTGCTGTAGAGTACAGGAAGTCTTATTACATCTTGCTTTCCTGTCAAACATCTGGCTGTAACTGACAACACTGAAAAATACTCCACTATACCTTTCACACATCATGTATCTAAATCACTTTAGGGACAGCTTTGGACACAGAAATACTCTTCCCACAGTAAAATTACTCAGCACTACCTCTAAAATACTGCTCCAAAAGGGTGGGTTTTTTCAGCCTTCTCACCCAAAGCATCTTGTTGCAATTAAGCTCAGCAGGCCCAGTGAGCTCCAACTATCATCTCTTCTTTGACAAACAGGAAGATGCAGAAACGACCTGGGAAGTTTCCTACCAGGAAGAAAGATAAATGATCATGTTGATAGCTCCAAAGCTCACTGACACTAATGGAAGGACTGGGCCATGAAAGATCAGGGGAGCTACAGACAAACAAGCAATAACCTCCAGCTGATTCCTGTATTCCTTTTAGTAACAGGAATGCCCTAAACAAAGAGGTTCTCACTTCTCCTGCAGCACCCAAAGGGCAGGGAGATGAGCAGCCAGACAGCATTTAATAAAAGCACTCTAGAAAATAAAAGCACCCTCTTCTTACAAATGTTGTTAGATTGCCATCCAAGGAACAATGCTTTTAGCCACTACAGAGCACACATCGAAATAAACATTGGCAAAAATTACACCCAACCAGAAAACATTAGAAAGCGATTTTTGCGAGGCCCAAACCTCTTAAGAAAATGGCTCTGTTCCTGAAATTTGTTTGGATCAAAGCCATCAGACTCTCAAAAAAAGAAAATAAAAGATGTAGAGATAATGACAAAAGAAAGACAATCATTTGTGAATTATTTTGCATTTGGTACACGCAGGGGAAAAGTCACCTTGCAAAAACTTCACCTTTAGAACTTTTTCCTTCCTCTTTTAAATCAGCAGCACGATTAAATCACGTGAGCTTGTCTAGAAAGCTATTGATTTTTTAACATCAACATAATACTTCAGTTGACTCAGTAAATGTGAAGAAAAAAACTGCAGCTCAAATTTCTAAGGACATCTGACATCCTAATAAAATTCTTTTTGCCACACTGAGAGGTTTAAACTGCAAATAATTATTGCTATGAACAAAATCAGAGAAATGTGGAATCTGAAGTGCCACATAGAGGCAAGTACTTAAAAACATAATGTAAAATGTTCTTACTGCATTGTCAGCTACAACTGGTGCATAAGATCAGAGTGGATGTGAATAACTGATCATCCATTTAAAAGCACAAAAGTCACTTCTGCAAGAACAAAACACAACAGAACCAAACTTCCTTTTCCTTCCCTCCAAATGAAAGCCAAAGCCCATCTCTGCATGCGGTTACTCCAAAATTTCTTCACAACTAAACAAGGGATCAGAAGAGAACACACCTTCACTGGCGTAATCGTGTGACGACATCACCTTGTGTTTACAAGGGCTGCTAAGGGAAGGATCCAAACAATCTCCAAGATCATTTGTGGCTGGAGTGACAATTATTGTTGTATCAAGGCTGACACAGTCAAATAATTTTTCAACTCAAATCATGCTGAGGTCTCCTTCAGATTAACAGCCTTGACTCCTCCAGATAAAGTTCACCCAATAACCTTCAGATTTACATTATCATCTGTATTTCAGGTGAGAAGTTGGAAACATCAAAGTGAACTGCTACCTCATCATAAAGCAGATCAGACAGGAGAAGAATGAAACTTGTAATTTAGATACTACTTGAAATGTAGTCCGAGTTGTAAACTGCATACTTATTATCAGCCACATTGAAGTATCACAGACAGAGGCACTGCAAGTTAACGCCCTTTTGTAACTGCAGAATTGCTTAAGAGGAATCCGAAGATCTGTGTAAGGAGCTTGCTCTTCAAAAGCTGCTGAGTAGATGTTATTTATTTTGTCTTCCAAAAGATAAAAACTAAAGAGCAGCAGTGCATGGAAACTGAAAAAATAAAATCTGGAATCTTTGAAAGCCAAGATGGATTCACTGCATTCATGGACGCGGCATCACATTCATTCACATATGGAGGAATACTTCACAGTCCAGCTAGCAATCTTGAAAACCCAACTCCTTGCTTTATGGGCCTACACTTCAAACCAACAGGAATTTTTCTTTGTATGAGTTTTGCTACATTCCACCTTACCAGCCAAATTCTCCCCAGCAGGCTTGGGCGCATCAATGGGCTGCAGTGAGGACCAACTCGGTCCTGCCTGAACAGCCAAGGAAACACAAAATGAAAGCCTGAAAAACAGCACGTCCCAAATGATGACTTCTAAGGAAGACTTCATATTTATATTAATAGAGCCGACCTTTCAAGATTTTCTCTCATTACATGTAAAAACTAGAGCAAACAAGTAGTCTGACCACTCTCTTGCTACAGCTTCTCAACCTGAACAGTACTAGGTCCATAAAACTAAGCAGAATATGGAGGTTCGTGTTAGGCAACAAAATTCAACAGGTCACGTCACTGCACTGACAAAACAAACAAGAAAAATGTGATTTAAGCAAAACGGTAACGTTATTTTATCACAAGTTTTGGCTCCTTTCTAACCCCTCTTCTTTTCAATCGGTCAGTCTAAAAAGAGGTATTCTGAAGTACAGGAAAGAAATTTCTCACAGAGATAGGAGAAAGGCTAAAATTCAGCAAAAGGTAAAAAAAAAAAGCATTCACATTTTGTTCATCAGCTGAAAACAACAGCACCAACACCACACTGAAAGATCCTCAGCAGAGAACAAGTTACCAGAACACGCCCTAGTGCTGCAAGTAGTGTTTTAGGTGTACATTTAATCAATTCATCCGGACTGTTGTTTAACTGCAATGATTTGTGCTGAAAGCAAACCAGACCTTAAAGACAAGTTTAGAGCTGACACTGCTTGCTTATTCACTTCCATGTTCTTTACCATATCAGAAACTCACATCAAAATACAGGTAATGTTAACAGAGAATAATCCCTAATCCTCATCATCCTTCTACAATCACTTTGACGTGGGTTTAACAAGGAATTGACATATCTCCGTTGAGGCTTGCATCTGACAGCAGTAACCTACAGCACACACGTGACTGCCTGAATGTATCACCAAGACTTACCACTGACAGCCAGAACATAAGGGAAACAAACACATTACAGTAAAACCTAAGCATGTGGTGCAGCAGGCATTAATGCTGTGCTGGAGCTGTGACACAGTGTGTTATTCAGAACGACTTGGGTTCACAAATGGACACTTCAAAAAAGGGAAATTCCCTTTCCCCGGGATCTCATCACAAAGTTCAGCGCAGGAGAGGGCATTACACTCTTCTCCACGGATTCAAACAGGCCTTCTTCTTCACGTTTCAGATTAAATGCAATGGAAACTTGGAATTCAGAAAAGTGTAGAGACATATTTATGACAAAAGCCGCACTGTCAACTTATTTCCCAGCCTTCCCCTAAAAAAATCAGTTTGTAAGATCCTTTCCAGTATAAAAATGGGAAGAGGATGCACTCATTTAAATCACTTCATAAAGCTTCCCTTTAAGCACGGTATAGCAACACAGACCTCCATAAGGTTAACCTCTGAAACATTTAGCATAAAAAAGAACCACAGCCTGAAAGGAAATGAAGAAAAGCCTACTGAGAAAATTAATAACCTTAATTCTTATTATTTTGCGTTCCGTTTTAACGCTCACCACAAGAATGCAAGAAATGAGGAGAAGGCATCGTAAACACTCGGTTGGAATATACCCACCCCTGGCTGAGAGCTTTTTGGTGTTGATGATTTTGGCAGCATACTCCTGTCCTGTGGTGATTTTCATACATCGCCTCACGACCGAGAACGCTCCTCTGCAAGCCAAGAGGGGAACAGAGCGTCAGTGACACCCGAACAGCTCCCTGCCATTACCACCGCGCTGCCACACATCTAAAGGAGCGGCGCGATGCCCAAAGAATTAAGGGGGGGGAGGAAACAGGATAATAAGAAAAATAAATCGTAAGAAGAAGGGAGGCTTTTCAGAGACGGTCAACGCTGATTTTATTCAACGCAACAGCAAAACGCTGCTCAGAGCCGCTGTTTCGAGCGGTGCGACCGAAGCCCTCGCCCGGCGTACACCGCAGCCGCGCGGCGGCAGGGAAGGCGGCACGTTCCGGCCCCGGGGCGGCACACGCCGAGGGCGGCGCGGCAGCGGGTCTCCGCGCCCCGTGCCAACATGGCGATCGGGGATACGCGCCCCGCCGCAGGGGGGCGCCCGACGCGCTGGCCGCGGTCGTGAGCTCCGGCTGCCGCTAGCAGGGCAGCCCCCGACCGCCCGGAGCCCGCCGGCACCCGCAGGGATTGCCGCCCGCCCGGAGCCGTGCGCACCCGCGGGGTCGGGCGGGCGCACGGACCGACTCTCAGCCTTGAAGCGACGCCCAGGGACGAGGCAGGGCTGGAGGCATCGCCCCGCGCACCCCCTGCCCGCGGGGACGGAGCCCCCCCTCGACTCTCGGTCTTTCCCTCCTCGCCCCCCCGCCCCGAAGCGGCTGCGTACTTACTTGCCGAGCTCCTCGAAGAGCTGGTACTCGTCGGTGAACCTGGTGCAGGTGGCTGTTGAGGCCATCATGGGGACGGGCGGCCGCCGGTGCCTCCGGCGGCCAGGGGAGGCGAGGCGGCGGAGGGGCTGCGCGGTGGGCGAGGCGATGCGAGGCGAGGCTCCGCGCCGGCTTCTCCTCCCCACCGCCGCCGCCGCCTCTCGTGACGGGGCCGCCTCCTCCCCGCCAGGCGGCTCGTCCCCGCGGCGAGTCTCTCCCCTCCCCTCGTCCCCACCCTCTGGGAAAATAAATAAATAAAACGTCGCGGCGGAGCAGGCGGCACCGAAAGGGAAAGCAAACCCGGGGCGAGGGGCGAGGCGCGAGGCACGGCCGCCGGCGACGGGGCGCCCCGGCCCTAGTTCTCCCAAGCCCGCGGGCAGCGGGGCCGCCGCGCCTCGCTCCGTCCCGTTTCCCGGTGCCGTGCCTCCCCCTAGCGATCCGAGACCGCCGGTCGCGGCCGCCCCGTCGCGGCTCTCTGCCGCCGCCTCGCCGCCCGTCGGGGACGCTGCGGCGCGGGGGGCTCCCGCACCGCGCTCGGGGAACCGCTGACGAACCGCTCGGCGAGGGGCCGATCCGTGCCGCTCCGCACCGAGCACGGAGGCGGGAGGCGCCGCCGGCCCCGAGGAAACGGATGCACCTGCGCCCCGTTCCTCGGCGACCGCTGACGTCACCAACCGCCCCGCGGGGGCGGGGGGGCGGCCGTGCTCGTGGGCGCGCGCGGCGGCAGCCGGCGGGAGGCGGGACCGCGCGACCCCCCCCCTCCTCATTCCCGCCCCTCGCGGTCGCGGAGCGTCACCGCGGCCGTGGCCGTGTGAGGGGGGGCGGCGGACGCGGAGGCTCCGCAGCCCGGGGTGGGCGTGTGGGGAGCGGTGCGGGCGCGGGGCTGCGCGCCGCGGGCGGAGAGGAAGGCAGCCGTGCGGCTTTGACCTTGGGCTCGGTCCTGCGGAGGGGAAGGGCAGCTCCGCGCGGAGCAGCTGGCGGCCGCCGCGAGCACCGGAGGAGGAGCTGGACGGCCGAGGGGGTCCGAACGTGGTTCTGAGAGGAGAGCGCACCGGGATTGGCTTGAAGGGTCGGGAATGCCGTCGTCATGTCACTGAGAGCCGTGCTGAGAATGCCGTTGGGGTGAAGCGGCTGTGTATGGGAAATGGTGCGTCTGAAGTATAAACGTGTCTGGTTTTATATTCATTTCATCCGCAAGATTTCCTGTCCAAAATATTTAAAGCCAAAGCAGCAGCAGCAGCAGGTGAAGAACTGCTGATGGTGGTAACTGCAGCATTCTTCACAGCCCCAAGTTGGAAATCATTACAACTTGACTAAAACCCTTCCCAAATGTGGCTGCTTCCACACCTGCCGCCAAGGCGCACGCTGATACATGTAGCCAGACTCCCAGCCCAGGCCCTGCTTGCTCTGTGCCGGGCACGTCATGTGCCTTGCTGTGTATTGCTCTCTGCTACACTCGATGGTGGTGTGTTAAGGAATGAGTTACATTAACATCTGTGCAGCGCTTTAAACATACAGCACAGCGGAGATGTCAGCTTGCATTACAGCCAGAGCTGTGCTGTAGCGGGCAGCCTGCAGAACGGGAGAAGGCGAGCAGCTCGAAGCACCCCGCGCTAGTGTGCCAAGAGGGAAACGTGCCATGCAGGTTTCCATTAGGATTCACAGCTGAGACCTCGTAGCAAGAGTTAAAAATCTGTCAGCTCTTCCCTCGGCTAATGCGGGATGTGTGTGTGCACGCAATGTGAACGCATGAGCCTGTGCGCAGCAGCAGTTTTCCTCCTAGCGAGGCAGCTGTACCGTGTAGAAATGGGCTGCATTCATGGCGTAAAGCAGCGGTAGAGGAAGGCTGTGAAACTGGAGAGCCAGCTGCAAACATTTACTCCCCAGTTCCTCTTCAGGGGAGAGTTGTGTGCAGCGATGCCGGCACAAAAGGATGGGGGATGTCTCAGTTTAGAGCAGCACATTTATAGCGGAGCATGAATGAACTACTGTCAGATCAGTGAAGGGAATATGCACAAAACAGCACAAGCAACAGAGGCATATTTTCAACGCAGGCCATTCTGTCATTCTATGATTCTATGGTATTTCTTTGACCCTTGAACAAAATTGCAACACGTGAGTCGTGCCTAATTTTGTATTAACCTCCATAAATAACACAGTGAGCAGGACCGAAGCCCCAGGGTTGTTTGGTGATGTGCATATTTACAGGGGCACGTCCGGCTTGGAGAATTTGCAGGGGGGCAGTACTATAAAATGATGAATAGCTTGGAAACACTTGAGCTGGGAAGTTTTCCTCTTGTTACAACAATGCTCCCATAAATGCAGTTCACTCCTGAGCTGAAACGGAACCGTACTTTGTAGCTGCCACTTAAGTCCTCCATAAATTCTCCAAGCTTTCTGAGCAGAGCACAGCCTCCTGCATGGCAGCCAAGGACCTGGCCCTGTCGGCGTATTCTAAAAGCTGGCTCCAGGTTCAGGTTTCCCCAAGGCCGCAAAAGTAGTTCATCTGTGGTCGCTCCAGTGGATGCAGAAGGTCAGACCTCCATAATGAACCAAAAAAGGCTTAAAGAAAATCCTAGAACGTGTTTCTCTTCTCCAGAAAAAAGAAATATTGAAAGAGAATTGTAAATAGCCGACTGTAAGAAACAGAATAGCCCATCCTCTGACGTCTCTGCAGCTTAACAAAATGTTACAGCCCAGTGGAACAAGCACTTAATTTCAGAATCTGAAACAACATTTATTGTGGCAAAGGAAATGGTATTTTTGTTCAAAGTATGCTGTTCGCCAAGGGCTTTCCTGTATATGGCTTCTTTATTCAGCCAAAGTGAGGTTTTCATTTTATTTCTGATCTCGCAAATACAGATTTTCTCTCTGCTTGTGTTTTGAAGGAGCCAGAGAGCTTTTGAAAGGTCATTCATGTACACTCATTATGAGCTCTGCTAGGAATACTGTATCTTTAGCTCATGGACAAATTGAGTGGCCACTTACAGCAGAGGTCTAGATGGAAAATGGCCTTGATTGATACCTGGGTAACCACGGGTTTAGAGAAATACTTTTTAGGACCAGCTGTCCTTAACAGCACAATGAAAGCACCTCTGCCTTTTGCTGCTCTAGAGAGGCCTGCATGGATAATGCCTGACACCCAGCTCTGGTTGGACCAGGAGAGTGGTGGTGGGCTTGACATAACAAACACGGAGGAGGTGAAGGAAGCTGAGATCTGCACGATATGACAACAGAGCTCAACATTTCTGCTAACATGACCAGCAGGGTGAGGGCAGCGGGTACAATGGGAAAGTCAGAGGAGAGATTCTGAACTAGAAACAAAATAGAAAGGAAAAGTGCTGCGTGGGAGAGAGGAAGGGAAAGATACTAGACAGCAGACAGAAAGAGGAAATCAGTGCAACGGAGCTGTGGCTGATGAAGTTACATCACTTGTGTAGTGAGAAATGTGAAAAAGGACAGTAAATGAGTTTTGTAATAGGAGCGGAGAATCACAGACAGAACAAAGGAAGAGGACAGGGAACAGTCAGAAAATGTTATTTTAAGAAAAAGGAGTTAAGTAAGGGGAAAGTGAAAGAAGGTCAAACAGTTATTGGTGTCAGGAACAGAAATGATCAATGTGAAAGTGCACAGAAATATGAATATATGAAGACAGTGGGAAAAGGGGAGAGAGGTTAATCGGAATATCACACAAATAAATGGGAATGGGGAGAGGTGTAAGAACAGACAAGAGTATCAACAGTAAGAAATCACACAGGATATTTGGGCTTGCAGTTCACTGTAATGGTTTGGCACTTTATTAGCTGGCTATTAAAGTACCGTGACTGCTGTATATGAAAGGGGTGCACTTCTGCCATTTCACCTTTGGGTATGAAATGATCCACACTTTCCCCCCGACTAACTGCAGACAGTGCTGGGAAGGTGTGCTTTGAGGTGGCAGAAGGGGAGAGTTCCCCATGGGAACAACGAAGAGTTTCTTCCCGAAAAGCTCCACTTGGGGGCTTCAGCTCAAAGTCAAGGCTAAGCGTTATGTAATGGCTCTTTAATAGGAGCTTGCACAGGAAATTGTTTTGCAATCAATAGACCTCAATGCTTTTACTTATTGCTGCAGAAATACTCATTTGGAACTGGAGGTATGCAGCAACAGGGACGCTCAGCTGCTCTTCCTGCCATGAGTGGCCTCAACTCCAGCAGACCAAAGTGAGCCAGAGGCAACAGATGTCAGGTCAGCACTAAGTTATCTGTTGTGCCATTTGTTGGACCTCTTTTGTTTCCTCATTGGAGCTGCTGCTTTTCTAAATAAGGCTTTTGGTGAGCAGTAACTCCAGTAGTGTCACCTGTATGGTGGAATCACTCAATGTAGCCCACATGCTTTCATCTCCAACCATCAACTCTGGTCCGAGCTGTGTCTTTGTGCCTTCTGCAGGAGCAGCTCCATCCCAAGCACCTTCTGGTCGAGACCCCAGCTGCCATCTCTAGAGACTGGGGCCAGCTGCAGCCACCTCAGTCTCCACCATGTTGGAAAGAGCAAAGATGGAGCAGTTGAGAGGTCTGATTTAGGGCATGTTTTCTTCCCACGGGGAAGCTCTCTTGCTCAATCCCTTGCTGCAGTTGTTCCACCATGTGTGCATAAACACTCAGAGAAGTAGATCCTTGAAGGTTCCCCAAAGAAAATTAATTATTTACCCATTATTTACACTCTTGACAAGCATCTTACTATTCAACTATGGCAGTCTGTGTGCTCTCTCTTATTCTGCTGCTGGGGCGCTCCTATGTAGGATTAATTTACTCTTCAGTGAAGCAGAAAGATGTTGGCAGAATAACTGATTTGATAGCTCAGTGATTCTGTCATACTCTCATTATGCAGGAGACCAAGTCTCTCTGGTCTTAAAAAGCATTACTCCTGACAGCCTAGGAGGCACTGCAGGCCATTTGCCTCCTACCCCTAGAAGCACCACAGGGACAGCTAGGTGAAAAATTATTATTATTATTATTATTTGTGGTAAGAACAAAAATACAGGAGTAGCAAAATGAAATGTTTTAATTTGTTTGCAAAGCTCTAATGAGATACAAGTTTCATCTCAGAACTTCGAATAGTATGTTTTGATCTTCCTTTGAGGGCATTTTTAACTGAGAATGCTCCTCTAAAATAATACTTATGAAGAGGTTTGTTTCCCTTTAAGTCACTTCAATTCTGAGCTGAGTGTTTATTTATGAACTGCTAGCAAAATAAAATAAAATTAAAATTACACCGCTTTCCATCCATGCAAGAATTATTCCAGTTCCGAGAATTATACGTTTTGCCACTGAATGGCACAACATTGATTTGGATGATAGATACTGAATTTAAAAGAAAAGAAAAGGAAGAAGCTGGTGCAGGCTGTGGATGAATTACTCAGTTGGGTAAGGACTGGAAGTCAGAAGGAAGAGTGAAACACAGAAGAGTGAAACACAGACAGGAATGCAGAAGGTTGCTGTATAATGCAGTTAATGACTGAGACCTTATCAGTGGGGTGCCAAACCAGGAATTCAGATCCAATGACAAAGTCAGCAAATGCCCAGCAGTACCATGGTAAATCGTCACATCCAGCTCAAAAAGACCAGTGATTTATAGAAAGGGTTCAGACTGTTCCAATGCTTCTGTGAAGTTATTACAAGCTGTAATACTTCAGAACATCACAGCACAGCTGCAGTGTGTTCTTGATAAAGGGGAAGGGGCACTGCTCTGTAAAACAGTCATTAAGCAGCTGGTTTATTACTGGTTTTGCTGTCAGTTACCTTTCTCTGCAGGCAAATCACCATTTCCCTTTGAGCTGAATAAGGATGTACCCCAATACCTACTAAAGGTAAAAGGGGTTTTCTTTCCCTGTTTTCAGTGGATCTCCTGGTGAGCACTGTCCAGATAAAGCTTTGATGTGTTAGGATGCCAATTTTTTAACCAGCCATGTTGATAAGATCACTGCTGAACCTCAAAAGTATTTCATAGCAGGAGGACAGAAATGATTTGCCCAGACTGACTCCTCTTCTGGCCACCACAGCCACAAAAGCAGTCGGAGTGATTTATTCAAGATCTCACTGTAAACTGTAAACTGCCTACACTTATCTGCTACATACAAGATCCAGGAGCTCATATCTCAAATGCTGCCAATAACTGTAGATCAGGGTGTGCACACAAATATGTACACTATTATGTTGTGGTTCGAGGGTACAGCAAGGAACAGATAAGCACAAAAAATAATAATAAATAACTAAAATCATATATCAAACAAAGAAACAAACAAAAACATTGACCCTTAAATGTCCGTAATTAAATCTGAATGGTTCCAGGATGCCACTAAAGTGGCCTGGATTTTCATTCCAATCAGCTGAATAAATAGTTTATGTGTAATAACTTTCAGACTTACTTTGATCAAAATTACCAGCATTAACAAAAAAATACTGTGGTCTGAAACATACGTAAGTATAGCAATATCTGTTACAAATTCATCTGGAACAGCCATAGACACAGGCCTTATTAAATTATTAAATTTCTCCCCAGTTTTCTTTGAGAAAGAGTGGGAAAGAGGTGTCCAAGTAGAAGTCAGTCATGAGTAGGATGTTGGGGAGATGCATCCAGTTGACAAAGGACCTTCAAGAAAAGGTAAAGGAAAAGAAACAGTAAAATTAATCTTATCGGACCCCAGAAGCTCCAGTTAGTTTTGATCAAGTGTTGCCTGAAAAAGGCTATAGACTGTCCATATAAGGCTATGGATGGCAGCGCTCAGGTCACTCATTCAAGCAATGAAACTACTTCAAGGAAGACAGTTATGACAAATACAAGTAGATCAATCATTTCAGTGACACACTCACTGCTTTAGGCTCATTGCAACTTAACCCTGCATGGCAGCAGGAGGCCTCAGGAGTTCTAAATGTGAGCCGAAAGCCCAGCAGTTTCGGAGGTGTTGTGCTGGAGATGGCACGTGTTGGGGAAGCTGTGAGAGTGGAGAAAAGCTGTGATGATGAGTGGGTGCTGGCTCCAATGTGCTCCTGCGGCTTCTGTTACTGTTCTTCAGGGATTTGGCTTGTTGGATTTATTTCTGTGGTTGCTTTCCAATTGTTTCTGGAAATTTCAACACTAGTCTTGATGCTCACTGGCTGGATGTCGGTGGGACTCAAGAAGGAAAAATACAACTGCCTCCAGAGTTTTCAGGAGGGGTGTTACTTTTGGTTTGGTTGTGATTGAATCTGAAGAACATAAGCTTTCTTTTTCTGGTGTGGTAAGAGGCCTAATTGTCATGTTATCCTGTGGTATAAATTTAAAAGAAATACATGCACCTGGAAAAGTGGACAATGACAACCTCAGTATCACCACGATTGTGAATTAACTGCATTCCGTGGATATATTCTATAAAAGCTCACAGGTATACAATTCCAATACAAAACACAGAGATCTGTATTCTCTGCTCTGTTGTGCCCCCCACACATTAAAGACTCTGTTAAACAGGCATTGGAAATTGCAAGCAACGTCAAAATACTACAAACTCACCGTGTCACATGGTGGTCTTATGAATCCAGCACTGCATCTCAGTAAGATCTAGAACAGGAAGAGAGTGAAAAGGAAAAGCAAGGAGATGATATGCTTCAGTCATTCTTAAGTCACCCAACTAAATGCCTTTTGGCAGCACAGCCATTAATCTCCCTTGGCTGGTCTAACCACGGACAGAGGAGATTCAAAGACATGCAGTAAAGTTCAAGGCATTTAATTTCATTTGGTGGAAATTGTATGTAGTTGCTTACATGAGGCTGAATCTTAATGTTTTTTGGTGATTGTTTTATAAATAACCAAGGAGGTGACTGGAGTAATTTCATCTGCAGTACATTCGTATTCAGAGCACTCTGCTGATGGAGAAAGTTAAAGAAGGAAACCAATTATAATACACCCTGCTCCCCCATAAAGACACTCCCAACATTGGAGACTGACTGGCTTTTTGAGAGGAGATGAGGTCAGATCCAAGTAGCAACGAAGTTATTCAGAGTTGAGAAAACATTAGAATTTTAGGGTGGAAATAGGTCAATGTTGAGGTTTCAGATGCAGGGCAACATTCTCAAAGAGGTGAGAAATGGAAAATATTTTCATGGCAATAGTTTGGGAAGGCTGAACAGAAGAGGGGAGAAAAGGTGCAGTCAGAGATGGGGAGGACCTTGAAACAATCAGTGCATAGGTCAGCGTTGAGACAGCGTTGACTGGGAAGGGAGACTTTTGAGAAGAACACAGCTGTAAGGTTTTAAAAACAAGCGGAGGAGGAATGGAGTAACTGGTTTAGTGACCCAGTCAGCAGGGAGTGCTAACAGTAAGAGAAAAGTGAATAAGAGTAATGGTATGTACAACTCCCAAGCAGCTGGCCTTCGCACTAGTCTAACTTTGTCAGAATGCTATTTCCTACCTCTGTGCATGTTGCAATCAGCACATGTCAGAATACTCACAGCAAAAAATACACACTTAATTGCTGGCCAAAAAACGTAAAGTAAAAAGGATTCCTTGAATTAAGGATAGTTCACTGGAACAAAACTATTTGAATAAGAGAAGTTCTGGCTTCCTTTTCCAATAGAGTTATTTTGCAAAATGTAAATCAGTAGCACAAGAAGCCCCTTTTCTTTCCTTTTGCTTTTGTTATACTCATTTGCAAGAGTGCCAGTAGTTCCCAACATTTCCTTACTGTGTTATCTCCAGCTCCACAGAACATCTACTGTTGTAGTGATCTTGATAAGGGCGCAGCTGGCAATGTGACCACTACATATCAGTTGTATGTAACGTGATACTTGTTCTTCCCGCTTACATGGTACAAAAGGCTACTGTAATGATCTTTCCTGTTCTCTGTTTACCAAGCAAATTAAAGATGATCCCACTAGTCCTTTACTTCCTTCCTTCTCTCCATCCATACCTTGGACACCTTGTGCCCAGTGATGCCTATTGCTTCCACTGGGTCATTTCAGGGCAGCTGTTTTCTGCAGCCCAGCCCTGCAGTATTCTCTTGCTTGCAACACAGAGAAATTTCACAGGGAGACATCTGACCAAATGAGAGCATTTTCAGGTGTGGGGCAAAACCAACAATTTTGGTGCTTATTTTGCTCATCATCATTATTCAGAGTAAGGGTGGATGAGCAACTGGATGGCTTACACAGCAAGGCAAGGAGGGCTGGCCTTTCTGTTACAGTCATCCAAATATAGTCTATGCTGACAGCTACTGAAGCAACCCTTATGTAATGGTGCTTCACTGAGTGGAATAAAAGCAGGGGTGAACTCAGCATCACTCCTGTCAGACAGAAGGGAATGGCATACATAAGCCTCCTTCACAACTAGAATTAACAGGTAGCTTTATTGGATGCCTATTTAGAAAGAGTAATCAGTAAATAATTAGCTCCTACAGCTCTCTGAGGGCACACATGTGCAGAGTGCAACCTGAGAAGCTCAGAGCCTGCAGCGTGCCGGGTCTGGGTGGGACTGCCAGACCCTGTTTTGGAGATTCCTGCAGAGTTGTTGCAAACTGCTTTCAAAAGCACTGTATCACAGGAAAGCTCTTTAACTCAGACTAAGGCTTTATCAGGATTACAGCACTATCTCTCTTTCAATGTATTAGCACCAAATAGATTGGAGAAACCCACAGGAACTTTTCACAATTGGAGCTCAAATTTTTCTCTTGGAGCTGCCAAATATGATGGATGTGCTGCCATCAGTTTATTTCAAGCAAAACTGAGAGCCAATTGAGAGCATAGAAACCTGCTGAATTAAATTAATCTCCTTAATGGTATTTAAACTTTGGCTCAAGTAAATATTTTTTTAGCAATTATTATGAAATAGAGAATGATTCATCCCCCAAATAATCAAGAATCACAGAATCACAAAGGTTGGAAAAGACCTACAAGATCACCCAGTCCATCCCATCACCAATAGTTCTCTCTAAACCGAGGTCCAACACAACATCCAAATGTTCCTTGAATACCTCCATGGTCAGTGACTCCACCACCTCCCTGGGCAGCCCACTGCACTGCCTGAGCACTCCTTCAGAGAAGCACTATTTCCTAACATCCAGCCTGAACCTCCCCTGTCGCAGCTTGAAACCATTCCCTCCAGTCCTATCACCAGTTACACGAGAGAAGAGGCCGACCCCCAGCTCACAACAATCTCTGTTCAGGTAGTTACAGAGAGCAACACCCTGAGCCTCCTCTTCTCCAGGCTGAACATTCCCAGCTCCTTCAGCATCTCCTCATATGGCCGGTGCTCCAGAGCCCTCACCAGCTTTGTTGCCCTTCTTTGGAGATGCTCCAGGGCCTCGATGTCTTTCTTGCAGTGAGGGGCCCAAAACTGGACACAGTACTCGAGGTGCAGCCTCACCAGTGCTGAGTACAGGGGGACAATCACTGCCCTGTTCCTGCTGGCAACACTTTCTGGTGCAAAGCCAGGATGCCACTGACCTTCTTGGCCACCCGGGCACACTGTCGGCTCATGTTCAGCCAAGCATCAATCAGTACTCCCAGGTCCATTTCCTCTACAGTCCTCCAGCCACTCTGCCCCAGTCCTGTAGCGCTGCCTGGGGTTGTTGTGGCCAAAGTGCAGGACCCAGCATTTGGTCTCGTTGAACCTCATCCCAATGGCTTCAGCCCAGCTCTCCAGCATGTCCAGATCCCTCTGTAGGGCCTCACTATCCCCAGGCAGATCCACACTTCCAGCCAACTTGGTGACATCACAGACTTACTAAGGGTGCACTCAATGCCCTTATCCAGGTCATCAATAAAGATATTGAAGAGGACAGGGCCCAGGACCAACCCCTGGGGAACGCCGCTCGTGATTGGGCTATGATTAGACAAATGCAGTATTTTCACTTAGGCTTTATGTATACCTTTAATAGTCAGTTTGTCTGTAAATACAGACTTTGCGGTGATCACTAGAATTATTCAGCCTTCTTAGCTTCATAGCTTAATATCAACTTTTTCCCTTCCCTTGGCACCAGTTTGGAGAGGAGCAGTCCCGTTCTCATAGCTCACATTCACAAACAACAAAGCACCACCACCACCAAAGACCTGGAAAACTCTAAAAGAAAACAAATGAAATGGTTTTCCTGGATAATATCCTACACAGTAGTTTCTCAATTTCTCCACTGGAAAATAATCTTTCTTTCAGCTCTTAATTTTCATCTGTGGTTCCTCCTTCCTCAACTTGTTCCCAAAGGAAGAAAAAAACACCTAAATAGCTTGATCAGCCTGGAAGGCTTCTCCCTCCCAGCCTTAAGTCTCTGTATTCTCAACCTTGCTAAGTGTTTCTTCCTTTTTATAACAATACCAGAAGGCCTAGGAACAGGGTGTTGGGTTTGTGTTTTTTTTAACTTTGTTAGATGGGTTCTCAAAATATCATCAAAATGATCTCACAAACACATCACCTACTTCTACATGCAAACAAGTGGGCTGGCTACAGAATTATCAGTGAAAATTCCTTGTCCAGAGGTTCTAATTCTCACTTCTTTTTTCTTTCCTGAATTTGGTCATCAGCATTACATTCCAGAATCCTTTAAAATATGAACCAATGGAGGAAACAAAGTATATAAACCCTGCTGAAAATAGTGAAAGACACTGGTAGACAATAATTACATACACTTACCAATAGCTTGGTCGGTCATACCACAGGAAAAATACTGATCAGCAGGTTATACAAGGAGCTGCCTGTAGCTAGATGTACTCTCATTGTCATTAGGTGCAGGTGACATCAGTCTTGGAGAAAGTTGGCAGTACACGGAGTGGAAAACCCACTACCGCCCTATTTCAGAGGGGGGAAAAAAAAAAGGTGACATCAAATATAGGAATTAAATCCCCAGTTTTCAACACTCTTTAAAGGTAGCTGAGGTATTTTAAGCAGACAGAACGAAAAGACTTGGACAGCAGTTAAATTACTTTAGAAGTTTTTGAAGTATTTTGAAAGTATAAATATAAACCGTTGCAAATCCAAGCTTATTGAGAACTGAGAAGTCATAGCATTGTGGATGAATGTTGTCTGCCTGATGAACTCTGTTCTGCTGCAATGGGTGACAGCACCTGTCTGTATTCTGTTTGAACCCTTTGGTACTACCACAACAGAAACATGTCACAGCGTTATTACTCTGAGGAGCTGCTCTATACCTCCTCAAGGGAAATTTCAAAGGAGTATTAACAACACAAACTACACTGTCTCTAAAAAAATGTATTTAAAAGGGAACGTATTTCTTCTGATGCACAGGACTGGGAAAGCTTGCTGATACACTGTTACAGAAGATGCTGGTATTATTTGCCACCCTGAGATTTCAAAATATTCTGCTTGAGTTAATAGTCTGGAGAAGAGATTCTGGTTGTTGATAGGTGACACAATACATGTGGAAGACATCTGGACCACCCAAATTCCTGTTTAGTTTCTATAATGTCTTGTTCCTTTGTACAGCCACTGATTCCTAAGTTATCACAGCTTTTCAGGCATGGTGCCATAATTGCATCAGTGCTTGTACATTGTCAATCAGATAGGATCTCTGTAAGAGCTTTGACTACTTCCTCTGGGTGCTTTAACAATCCAGGAATTAAAGTTTTCCTTTATATATGTAAACTCCTCCTTAGATATTCTGGATATATCAGTGCTTTTATTATCACTCAGGCAATAAGAAATGACACTGAGCTGATAATAACATGGAGCCAGCATGGCTCAGTTAAGCATCTCCGGCTGGCTTACAAGCAATGAAAAAGAAAAGGACCCAGAAGGTCCTACCAGTTATTCAACTGCTGCAGATGACAGAGGTGATCCATGTGATGGCATGTAGATATCTAGCTGTACATTGGCTGTACCTGGTCTCCTGCAACACAGGGCATGCTCCTGTACCCACTGCCTGTTTCAGGGGCTAAATCCCTTTATGTGCATGTCATATGCCACTGCAACTTCTGTCTTTACTCCCATATTGCCACTACTGCTCTTCTAATTTCCTGAAGTTCAAGAGGTGACTCGGTTGGAAGCAACTCACTGCATTTCTCTGCATAAGAATGTGTATTTGTAAACATAAATGTGAAATGCCCCTTTGCTTATGAGAGCAGCTCGGGCTGATTCACTAAGGAAGTGGTTCTGGAAAGACAACCTTGAGTTACCTCAGCAACAAAAGGTAACAGATAACATTGATCCAATAACAAAAGCTGGCACAGTGCGTGTTGAGAAGTAATTTCATGGTTAAAAATTAAACTGAGAGGCATGATGACTGTGTAGTGTTGACCACAAATTTTCATCTGCTTAAGTATTACATACAGATAACTACAAAACAATGCTTTGTCTTCTTCTCACTGTCTTTGTATGCTGCCGTGTTTGATTATCAAAAGGAAAATATCCTCACAGCAAGCAGCCAGTAGTTGGTTTCATCAGCAATGAAGTCCTGGTGCAGTACATTGCATCAGTGATGCTACAGTCTTCAGAACAACCCAGAATAGGACCGCAATGGGCCACTCCAGATAAAAGCTTCTATCCTAATGGGCTGTAACTTTCCTGCCTTCCATAAAGATGGGAATAAAATGCCACCCTCATTTGTTTCTCTCTCTTTAAAAAACAACAACAACAAAAACCACAAACAAGTAACTTTAAAAATGTCAGGCTGCATAGATACATCTGTACTGTTATTAAAAATAAAGGTGCAGATGTGTGCCTAATACTAGTATATAATTTTTATAGGTATGTGAGATACTTTCTGCTAGTTCCTTCTTCTTAAACTATAATTCTGTACATACCAGATCTCATTCAAAGGCTATTTTTTCAATAGCGAAATTTTCACAAGTCCCAGAAACAGGCAGACTTTGAATTCTTTGTCAGTATTTGCAGGGCAAGTATGAAAGACAGTCACTTTAAAGGATGTCTTTGAACAGCAGGTCAGTTGAGTGATTCACTTCCCGCTCATTTCTACTTGAGTTCAAGTAAGTGAATTTCCTTCTTTTTCTCTTCTTAATCTTTGATTTTCGAAAGATTGGTAATTATTTACCCTTTACTTTGTGCTGTGTACTGCTAACCACGGATTTCTTTGGGGGTTTTTATGTTGCTTTTAGAAAACAGAAGGTGTTAAACCCAAATTAGGTTTTATAACAATGCCATTCTATAACCATCCAATTAGTAGTTCATTCAATGCTATTAATAGCAGCTTCCACATATAAATCATTCAAACCATTTTGTGCAGCGAGACAAAAACTGGCAAGAAGAGGCTTTATATTAGTTATTCACAGAGGCTTTATATTAGTTATTCACTGTCTGAAAAAAATAAATGAACTTAATGGATATATACAAGGTGCAGAGTAATTAATGTACTACCAGTTGCCAGATTGCTGTGTGTTAAGATACTGTTTACCTTTCTGTTCTTCCATATTTTCAGAACAAGAGCAATCTATCTGTTGAAGTACCAGTAGCTCTGGTAGTTTTAGTCCCAACTGTTTCATGTGACAGACTGGAAGAGCAGCTCAGAGTGGAGAGATTATTTGTAAACAAAATACAACCCTGAGTACTGATTAGCCATTGAGCAGACACTGGTCTTTCAGTGAGGATTTGAAGTATGTGAGCCTCAGATATCTATTTTACGTGCATCTCATACAGAAGGATGGCAAAGACAGAGATCAGACCGAGGTGGTCTGAATTATTCAGAAAAGGTGGAATTCTTTGAAGTGTTTTTTCCCAGGAATACTGTCTAAAATTTCACACTGTGTTTCATGTGTTCCTTCATTATCATACTGTAATGACTTCTCCAATGATGATGACCTTTTACTGTAGTTCAGCTGGAATTCTGCCCCACAGTATAACACTGCTTTTCACTGTCCTCTATTTCAGCTATTTCATAATGTCAGCTATTTCTGGGCAGACATTTGTTACACTGCATCCATCTGAGCACAGACACGTATATGGAGGAATCTAAACTCTCTTTTGAAAATCTTGACTGTATTTGCAATCATCAGAAGCTGCTCGAGTTTCTGACCATAGAATCTGATCCAGAACTTTTTGTATGAAGCATTTTCTGAAAGGAGAGTTCAGAAATGATTTCTATTGTTTTTAAAAGCTACTTGGATTTGCAACGTGTGAGCTAGTTTGATCTTGAAATCCTCTGCTCCTGAATCCCAACATGGAAGCACTGAATTCATGAAGAGATTTATTTTCCATGGCCTAACAGCCTTCCACTCTTCATTTCTTTTTATAGCAGATGCCCAATTTGACATGAAGGTGGAGCAGATTTAGCTGGTTACCTGCTGCTAAAATTCTTTCTTATTTACATCAAAGTATGCTGCTATTTCTCCTTAGTTTTTGAAAATAAAGAGTGTCTTTTTTGCATAGAATATCTTGGTATGACAAGCTTTAAAAATGGCTGGCAAAGTAGCTGGATCAGTCAAATGAAAGACATTAAAATGACCGTGACCCACTTTGTTCCATTGAAAACATGTCTCTGATGCTCAGCTAAAGAACCATATATTGCCTGAGTGCTCAAAGCTATTTATATGAGAGAGGATTGCTTTATAAGTGAGGATTCATAGGATCAAGCTAGTATACAAACATCAGAAAAGCCCTGCTGCATCACACCAATGGCACATCTAGCCCAGCACTTTGACTCTCAACAGAAGGAAATGTCATACAGGTGTTGGAATACAGAGCCTGGCTGCTTTCTACAGCCCCACACCAGCCCCTAACCACATGCACAGTTAACTTTTATAGCAGTATACACTATACATGGCATGTATAAATAGCAAAGAAGGCATGGGAAGAAAGCATGGGAAGAAAGTGGTAAGTGTGAAATTTTCCCATTCACCAAGAGTGATATTGTTTCTTAGAAAATGGCTTTTTGCAGGAAGTGGTTCAAAGCACTCACAATTAAGCGGTCTTCTGAACTCACGATACACAGGTAACTTCAGCCAGCTTTACAGCTGTCAGTTTGGTAAAACACACAGACTTATGTAACTCACAGCAGCCACAGTGTACATGTATTTGGCATGCCCTCCTAGACAAGCAAGGTTCTTATTTCCAAAAGTGGCCCTGTATGCCAACCATCGCTAATGGGCTTTTTAGTGGAAACTGCAAGCAATGGGCTGTTCCTCAGATTCAAATATTACTTTCCCAAGCAGCAGCAGCTCAGACAAATATCTTGCAAATGGAAGATGCATTACTTAAGTTTTTGGTGCCTGGAAGCTGGCTTTGTTTGCTATATATACAGCACTGTCAGTATTTCAGAGACAATTAAGAAAATATGAAATCACTCAAGCAGATTTTCGTCTGACAAACCTGCAAGCAAGGGATCAATATGCCCCCTGAAATTCTGAGAGATAGAAGCTTTGTATTTACTTTAACAAACCTGCCAAAGAGTTTAGAAAGGCCTCATCTAGAGCATTAAAGTACACCTCTAACCTGCATTTCTAACTGAACATCTCTGGACATACGAACAACAATGATTTATGAATAAACTTGCCTACCATCTGTAAAGGAACAAATTCATCCATGATGCAAGATTGCCTCTTTACTTCAAATTGTGGAAACAGGACTGATTGCATTGCTGCTTTCACCTTCTCAATCTCAGCTGAAAAATAATAATATGTTTACTTCACCCTGAAACCTCTAACTTGAGGAAAAAGCAGATCCCAGATGATTAATGCAAGATAGTTGTATGTATTTCTTAGCCCTTCCTGCAGTCATTTTTAAGGTTTGCTCTGCTCAAAATGGGAAAAAAGAAAAAAAAGAAAAGGATTAAAAATACCAAGTGTGGGTAATGGTGCTGGCTTCACCAATTACAGCCATTTTCAGAAGCTCAGAGAAACATGTTTCTGATGTGAAAAAGACACATACTAATAATAGTAAAGGGAGGGCTTTCGTTGAGACTTAGATGCTTTTTTTTTCTCATGTCGTGCTGTTCTTATCAAGTAGGGCTTAACAACAGTCCCTGTTATTTTTCCCAATGCAGCACATTTGCTTTGTCTTTCTGACTTTTTTAAGGTGGATGCATGCATTTTGTAACTGAACTGCTTGGACAGGAATTAGCTGCCTCATGCAGAAGGGATACTGTTTTCTGTGAATAGTTTATAAGCAAATGCCATAGTTGAAGTCATGGGCATTACAGATACAGGCGTGTTCACTGGAATCTTAGATCAAACTGAAAACAGAGGCTAACAAAATAGAGAATGGAATTACATGAACTAAGGAGACTTAAGCTGGCAGCACTGCCCAGCTTTTCTAAAGGTTAACCTACAACAAGCATCCTTCTTCAGGGGACATTTTCATCATGTATGAGTTGCAAGGCTTAGGTCAGAGGTAACTGCACAAAATGTAATGGCCTGCTTTACAGAGGCAAAGTAACCTAATGATCGCTTCTGGCTTTAGTAGCTGTGACGAGAGAATTTAAATGTTGCCAGCAGGAAATGGCTTTGTCACAAAGAAGCTGATTTTTTAGGAGAACCTGGTTCAGTTCTGCCTGTGATTAATTGTCAGCCTTCTTGCCAAACCTTCTGGAGAGGTTATCTGCTTGTAGCTCAAAATGTACCTGGTCATCATTAAAACCGAAAGAGCTAATTTAGAAAGACAGCTGCAGGGAACAAATGGGCTCCTGTCTGAAATCCTGGATCAGAGAAAAACTATCAAGTTAGCATGCAATTCTATGGAATACAACCTGCAGGGATAATCATGTAAGAAATAGATAACCTCTGCAACAGACCCAAAGCCAAAAGATGATTTTCTTTTTTTAAGCTTGTGGCCAACAATTTCAGTTTGAAAAAGTAATAACACTTGAAGAACAGTGTAAAAAAAAATGGTGTTCCATTTCCTACAGAGCCAGTAAAAGGATTAGCCTTCCTTGGTGATAAAAATTGAAATACTGAGGGTACCGCTGTAAAGAAAAACATGTTTATGAGGCCACTATGTATTTGTATGGAGGACGATTTTCAGCCTATGAGTTTTATATTCCTTGCGAAGATTCAGATAAGTTTTCTCAGCAAGGAGCCATCCATGTATTCTTGACAGAAGTTTTAAAAAGCATTTTTTTGGGGAAAAAGGATGATCTCTATCAAATCCGAACCTGAAAAAGCATGAATAAATTGATTACGGTAATCTATAGTGGACTAAAGCCAAAAGATTTTTTGTCATCTAAAATGTGCAAATGCTTAGCTAGAATGCTACCAAAGTAATGGCTTCTGAGAGAAAAAATGGGAAACAGGTTGGTGGAAGTAAATACCATGCAGAACAGTGCGGTTTTACTTCCTGCTATCAACAGCAGTCTCTACTGGATCTTTAACGTGTAAAGACACTTTCTTAACTGAGTAATAGCCGGCTTGTTGTTTTGTTTTTTTTTTTTATCAGATTCATAAAGATGCACAAAACAGATTGACTTTGTGAAACTGTACGATGGGTGACAACATCTGAGGAAACTGGAAATCTCAGCAAGAGATCTGAGCTACTTGCTACTCTTTCCAAAGTTTATGTTTCCTTTGACGGTAAGTGTTCAGGCCTTGTCTTTATTCAAGGCATGCCACGCACAGCAATTAAACATACAGGGCCGGACAGATGCTCTCGAGCCACTTAGCCTTTTATCACAGGTTCACCTCTCTGCCTCTGCTAATCAGATTGAAATTCTACTCCATGCCAGTGTAACATTAATGGTTAGAAACTTTCACTTAATATCCAGCCTATGTGCATCCATCTTCAGCTAGGAGCCATTTGTTCTGTTTCACTGTTGTCCCTTAATTTCCATTATGCACGCGCTTAAATGCTGTTTAATAGCATTGCTGTGTTGAGAGTGCCTTTGCCTTCTCTTTCAGTCCCTGTCTTTAGGCTCCGATCAGGAGATAGGTTTCCATTTCCCCATCACTCTCAGACTTCCCATGGCAGCTGTTCAGGTTTGATATTCTCTTTTTCAAATACGGATAAGCAAATTCTACATATTATTTATAACTACATATCTAGTCTTATTTATAATAATTATTTCTTAGGAGAACAATTTGATTTCTGTCTGCCATTTTGTTTAGAAAAAAAACCTACAATTTTAAAAATTATTATTATTTTTCCTTTTAGGGATGAACTAAGTACTTCACTGAGTAAAACTGGAAAGAGTACGCTATATATACTGTTAGGTATTATACCTCTATACTTCCTAACTAATCATTCCTCACAAATAGAGTCTCAACTGTCTGTCATACAGCTTGTAACAAAATACCATGGCCCCAAATCTTATTTTTTTTTCCTGACTTTAACAGTGTTATTACCATATTTCCAGGAGAGATACATGAGTTATGAAGTTTGATTGTGCAATAATAGCTGCTTGGGGATTTACAGCCCTTGCTATCTCTGTTACAAAGCTAACTGGCAAACATGCGAGACTCTCAGGAAAAACAATTAGGCATGCACAATGAAATCATGGATTACTGCTGTTTTGGATCTTCTTTGAACTTCTGGCAGGATTGCTCTGGAGGCTCATATAACCTCTAGCTGCAAGTCCCTTGATAGTTGGGGCCCTGTAAATGTCAAGGTCAAGAGCAATTTTTGCTTATAATTGTCCAAAGAAATAAGTTTCTGGCTTCTTTCATGGTGTCACTGACTTTGAGAAAAATAATTACTAAGGTTAAAACATCTCTTAGTGATCTGAAAAGCAGTGAAATTTCTCATTCAATACCATGAAAGCCCCCACAACCCGGGCTGGTACTTGTGACCTGTCAACTACCTGATTGCTTCTCTCCATTATTCTTCAGAGACTGGATGGTGTAGGGAAGACGTAGATAAAATCTGTGCACTGTTAATGTGCACTGGTAAATGAAACTTCTATTTGTATATGGATCAGTAGAAATAATATTCAAATACTGTTGATTACTGAAGAGCTTAAAACAACCACTAATTAAATGCAGCAGAAGAATTTTCCTACTTAAAATGAACACCATTGTTCAGAAATAACTCCAAAATTACCTTTTTTTTTAGCCTACCTTACAAAGTACTAAATGTGATCAATGTGCTCACAATAGGTATCAACCAAATGATAGAGAATTAGTCCACAGTAAATTGACTGACTAATGGGGTTTTGAAAGGAATGAAAAGATACACAGGGCAGATTGGTTGTCTTGCCTGGGCTTTAGGCTCTGCAGAAAGCATCCCAGAAATCTGAGCTAGAGTGCAGGTTTATAATGTACATCCACAGACTGCTGAACACCCCAACCAGAAATTTTATCATGTTTTATAATTACTTGAGACTAACTTTAGATTCCAAAGTAGAAAATAAACCAGGAGTACAAATGGTCTCCTATGACCAGGGACATAAGGTAGTTGTAGTGGAGCATTAAATTTCTGGAGCTGACAGGCAAATTTCCATTGCTAATAGTGTCGATTGGCATGTATGACCTCATAATTACCAAATAAGTTTAAAGATAATGCAGACAGATAGAAGAAGAAAATACTTAAAGGAACATAGTAGAAATCCTTCCTGTCCCATAGGAAAAGAGAAAAGTGCACCATCGGCTGCATATAAAGTTTTAAGACATCCTGGATGTCTTAAACCACATTATGACGGACCAAAGATAGACTAGCAAGGAGATCCTTAAGTCAACACAGAATAGAAAAGCAGAAATAGGAAAGAGATACCAAAAATCACTTAGCAAGAGTGAAGATGACAAAAAAAATACCAATTTCTCAATTAAAAAATAAAAAAATTAAAAAAAAATACTGTAATTCTACTGCAGCAGATGAATAAAAACAATTGGATTTTTCTGTTGATTAACATCCATTATAGAATCACAGAATCATAGAATTATCAAAGTTGGAAAAGACCCCCAAGATCATCCAGTCCAACCATCCACCTACCAACAATATTACCCCACTAAACCATGTCCCTTAGTACAACATCTACACACTTCTTGAACACCTCCAGGGACGGTGACTCAACCACCTCACTGGGCAACCCATTCCAGAGCCTGACCACTCTTTCAGAGAAGAAATTTTTCTTGATATTCAACCTGAGCGACACGTCATAGCCATATCACATCCGGTGTTAAGTTCTGAGGTTTTTTATTTTTTCAAGTGAACTGGTTAATAAGTGGTTGGAGGAAGGAACAAGTGGGTAAAAGGGAAGTAAGATCAGTACCCTAGGAAAAAATACAGCTAATTGCTTTTTGAGGGGCTGATAGACTGGACACTTGCTGTCTTGAACAAAGCTCTACAGATGAAAGCACAAGAAATTCATCAGTAGTTCTTGCTACCAGAACCTCGAGCACTAAGATCAGGCGTAAATACTCACCTACAAACAGAAGAGCATCCTCCAGTGCTGAAATAGCCTTAGAATTTCTACAAATTACACTGGAGTCCCCTAGCTCAAAAATCCATTTTCAATACTGGAAAACAATATGTTTCAATTGGTGTTTAATGAGCCGGTTTTACAAGCTGAAACCAAAATGAGATTAAGAAAAAACAATTAAACTGAAAAATCGAGAATGATAATTGAGAATTTAATAAAAGACTTCTGCTAGATGCACTCAAAACCACAAACTTTGGCTGAAAAAAGAAAACTGCTGGGTAAAAAGCAGTCTGGCTTTGTAAGAAATGAAAGCCACAGAAAAGTAATATAAATATTTCCACTTTCATTCCTTGAAAGCCAGGGTGCTTCTTTAACAAACTATCCTCCTTTTCTGTATTGATGTAAGGGTCTGTCTTTCAGAGAGAAATTTTATGATGATGCCATGGGGCAACCTTTAAAGCTGCCCCTTCTGGAATTAACAGAAGGATCTTCTGATATACCAGAGGTTACAAGGTTAGCAAGAAAGCGATGCACATAGAGTTTGGCCCAAGTTCCTTCCTCTTGCCAAAGTCAATCATAGAGAAATCAAACTGAACTCTGATGTTCTCCTCATCTCCTCTCACAGCTTTCATCACCATTATTTAAAGAAAATATTTCCTTCCTCCATCACTTGCTAATGTTTATTGGCATTAGCTGAAGTTGTCAGTCCAAGGAGAGAGTTAGCTAGAAGAAGGAAAATCATAGAGCAGGACTGCAGGGTTGAGCATTTCTTCTGAACTTGATGCTTTATTTCAGCAGCTCTGCTGGGTCCCACTCTCTCAAACCTTGATGTTTCTTGCCAGCACATAGGCTCCAATTTCAACATTTTCTTTACAGTAACTCTTATTTATGGTAAGCCAAATGGACATATTTTTCAACATAGATAAACCCCCTTCACTCTCATCTGAGAATAAGCCCAAGATGGGAGTGTTCAATGCATCTTACTATTCACATGAATACAAATAAGAAAGCCAAGTCCATAAATTGCATGAGATAGGCTTCTCCCAGAGGACGAGCAGGAAGTATGTGAATAAAGGTGCATATACAAGGCAAGGCTGAGCCCCTACCAAGACATCTGTGGAAGGCTGGGAGAGAATAAATCTTTTCCTTATTCTCCTGTGGAACTGCATTAATCTGGCCTCAATTAGGCTTTTCTTACCTATTGCCTTTCCCCCCATGAGAGAGCAAATAAAAACTGCAGTGAGGAACGAAAGAGGAGAGCCAATGCCAAAGTAAAATGTAAAATGAAAAAAGAAAAAAATGAGAGAGAGATGTAGAAAGCTATCCTCTTACAGCAGGAAACACTTAAGATAATGTGATTAAGCAAAGCTCAGCTCCTCCCTGAACCATTTATGACTTTACACAGCCTGGGTACTACATTTTCTCTGTCCAGAGCCAAATAGCCAAGACTAATCCTTTATAAAAGTGTTTCATCTCAAAGAAAGAAGGTTGTCTCGAAGAGCAGACCCCAACTTGTAGAGCTGTTTTCTCTGCCAGTCATTATATCCAACTCCCTTTTTAACACTGCTTTAAGAGTAAACATTTGCTTTTTCCTGTTTCCCATTTTATTGGCTTTGAACGTCTGAAGGACAACCATATTCCATTTGCACTCATGTAATGTACAGACTGTATCTCATTTTCAGTAACAGAAAGACAGTCACTTCTTATATTCAGGTGCCTTTTTCTCTCTTACACGTGTAAGAATGTTTGTGGTCTATGTAGTATAAAAGTTACTTTATTGTTGAAACCCATTCATAAGGTGCCAACAATTAGGAAACTACTGATCTAATCAACAGGGCATGTTTGCACCCATAATAAGGCCAACAAAGGCACCAAGGTGCATTCATATGAGATATGTGGACAGCATGGCCTTAGAGTGAGCTTCACGGACCTCCAAGTGTGACTTTTAGAGTCTGTACTCTTTGATAATGTTGAGGCATGTCTTAATTTCTTAGAAACAGAATACGGAAATATCGATACAAATTATTCAAGTATTCCCTATTCAATGCTGTTTACATTTGTTGAAATCATATTTTACTGCAAACAGTGAGATCTACCTTTTCTATTTCTACTAAAGAAGAATAAATATATGCATATATCCATCTACCCATCCACGTAGTCATTGTCTTATGATACATCCTAGAGCAACGAATCCTGATAAGCCTCATCTGATTAACACCATTCAAACAAAGTAGGACTCAGCATCTTTGTTGTCATCTTCATCATCAGTCCCTGGAAAAAACAGAACCTGAAGCCATCCAGAGAACTCATCCCCAAGAGTAGCTGCACATATATACAAGCCAAGATATAGGCAGCCCCTTCAGCCTTGCCCTGTAATGCAATGCTCTGTCTTTTCTCACTGCTCCTGTTCCATACTTTCACTCTCTGGTGGCGATCCCAGTCCCAGCCTTCATTCTTTCTCACTTTATTTTATTGCATAATCCCCCTCCCAGGTAAACTACCTTGGAGCAATGGAAACAATCACGAATACCCATTGATTTTACTTCTACAACACCATTCTCCATGAGTGCATTCAGCCACTTTCACCACCTGATTTCTATTTACAGCTTAAACTCTATGAGGCAGAAGCCTCATAGAAATGCCCCACATTTTCACAGCAACTAGCATGTTTGTGATCAAGTTCTTGGCCTTCAGATGATCTAATTTTTTTTCCCCCTCCATCCTTTGCTTATATAATGCATATGGTTCATTAACATGAAATCTTCCACTATACAAACATCTGTTTGGGTTGTTTTTTTTGTAATTTTTTTTTCCATTTTGGTTACTCTGTGAAGTTGTCATGTCAGCTTCAGGGTATTTTTTCTAAACTCGATCCTTAGAAAGATGATGCAACTAGGATGAGAAATCTTTTCAGATTTCATCTCTCAGGGATAATCTCATGTTGGTAAACGCTATTTCCTGATTAAATGCTTATGTTAGGAGAAAGTCTCTCTTCATAGTTGAATCTTTTATATAGTTTTGGAAAAGATAATCCCTGGGTTATTAACGCTTTCTATAGTCATGTTGAGCTTGGCAAAGTTCTCTTTCCTTATATTTCACAATCCTCCCCCTCCCCCCCATGTATATTCCCTCGCAACATTTCCTCCATCTGTTTTGCATTTTAATGCTTGGATGAGGCTCTGTATTTTGGGTGATGTGGCCATTTCTATATAGGGCATTATCTGTTTTGCCTTTAAAAATACACCAGCTTTGCAAATTAGGGGCTAATGATTAACAGCCCAAATGCTGCTAACCGTCTCATTACTGGACAAACAATGACTTTTTCTCAAATGTCAGATAACAGATGGTGAAAACAGTTTTCTTTCCTCTTCTTTAAAAACTACCACTTGAACTACCAGGGAAGAAATGAGAACAGGGACACATGCTTCAGATTGCAAACATATTTGGTTTCAGTCAGCATTTGACATTTAAAACCTGACCAGTTCTGTTAACAGCAATTTTTTCCTATTTCAGTTCAAATTTCATACTCCAAAACCTGACCAAAACTGACAAACTGTTTACTATTTTATAAAGTGAATCTGCTTTTGTCATTAAGACAATGTGACGTCAAAACAAAATCGGTTACTACAAGTTCTTAATCATGAAGTATAAACTACGCAACATTGTAAAAAAATGCTTAGAGATTATTTGCAAGCAAGGAATTACTATTGCTTTTTTCTCGTAGCAAACTGTTCAGTGCATGGATGTTAATTCAAACAGATGGAAAAAAAATGTCCATGGGATAAATTTCAGAGTCCAAAATTTTGTGTATAGTCTAGAAATATTACCTACTATTCAAACACTGCACTGTGTAAGATATAATTAGTTCTTACATAATGTTTGTACAAATGGATACACACATTTTCATCTGTCTGTCCTGCACAGAATCATAGAATCACTGATTGGTTTGGGTTGGAAGGGACCTTTAAGATCATGTAGTTCCATCCACCCTCCTATAGGCAGGGACACCTCCCTCTAGACCAGGTTGCTCAAAGCCCCATCCAGCCTGGCCTTGAGCGCTTCCAGGGAGGGGGCATTCACAGCTTCCCTGGGCAATTCACAAGCTCAATGAGCAAATTAATAATAGATAATAGAAGTATCCCAAGCATAACACACAAGAAAAGTATGGTTTAAAGCAGATATCAAACAACAGATTTGTGGATGAAATTTTCCTCAGATTAAGCCCTATTGGACTTGGAAATCAGTGATATTTCTGAGGTAATGACACTTGTAAAGATGCACCCTGTTACAATGACCCTCTATGTAACCTTTGTTTTGATATTTGTGTTTTCACCTGAATTCATGAAAGGAGTACACTGCGTACACAGCCCATCCAGCTGGAGTCACAGTCTGTAGAGTGGTTGACAGGAGGGTCTGTTGTATTTCTGAGTGTCTGACAACGCCTCCAGCTTGGCTCAACTGGATGATGGGCTTAAAGGGGCATTTCTTCTAATTGAAACTGTTATTTATCATGAAATCTTAAGGAAAACATTGCAATTGTGCCTGCATCATGATCTCTGACGACATTTTTAAGACTTTTGAATACAAGGTGAAATATTAGACATTTATAAGTAGTCATGACCTTGATAGTCACTAAGTATTTTATTGGGGAAAACTGTAATTTATTATGACAATAAACAGTAATAAATACGTAAATGATTGTATAGTGGAAGATATCTCAGTGTACTAATGTGTAAGAATAAAACGATAGATAACTCCTACCTAGGAAAAACATACTATTGCTACTAAGTTCCACAAGATTCTAAGAGTAAATGAAATACCCCAGAGAGATGAGAACCAGGAATGAATAGATTATTCTGTATTCATTTACCTTTTCTAATATGTTTTCTCAGTTGTTTTCTTCAGAGTATAAGGGAATGTTTGCTTTGTTTTTATAGTTAGTGCTGGAAATTTTCACATATTTTTTTGCTATAAAAATGAGAAAATGTTGTCGCTTTAAATGTACCCACCTTTTGTATGTCTTGAATAAAAGCCTTCAGAAGTAATGAAAATGCTGTGTCTCATTTTTGAGCAAACTATGGCAGTGTCTCTCAATCACTTCTATTCCAAAACTTTCCATTAGTGGAATCTGAATCACTTCTTTGCTACCTTGATGGAAAAGGACAGGAGAAGATTTAAATTTCTTTTAGTAATTTAAATAACAGCAGCAATATTTCATCTTTCTCAGCTGCCTTGGCCAAGGCTCATTCTAATGCTCCTCCAAATACTTTTATTCTCTCCTGCATATTTAGCTGAAGCTAGCAGATGCTTAGCCTGCGTGTCAGCCCTCCAGGGATGGAGCCATAAACATCCTCCTCAAAACTGCATTGAGTACCATTCCCCTTGCAGCAAAACTTAATGACTTCACATAAGAATCAAAAACAAATGAGGCCCCTTACTAAGAAGAACTCAAGTTATAGTTTACTTTCTTATCCTTGCTTGAACTCAGCCTTCTGCAACCCTTAAAAGGCTCCCTCTCTTTAAAATTCATGTATTCTGTGGATGGTGCTTCTAGCATCTTCCTGACAAGGATGAAAGGCAACAGGGCAAAAAACAAGCCCTTAACAACCATTTGATTTGATCACCTTACACAGAGTAGATTTGTGACCAAAAAAGGGGTCCTTTCTTGTCCTTTTTTCCAACTAAAGTGAAGGCAGACAAAATAAGTTGATAGGATGGAATAAGTCTAATCTTTGTAAAATGAATCGCCTAAATGAACAGTATATTAAATTGCTGAAACTAGAGAGTTAAGTTTGTAACAGTTGGCATACGATTGCATAAGAATGGGGATTTTAAGAATTTTATCAATGTTTCTGAGTTGGGGTAGTGCTTAAAATGTACCAAAAAGCAGAGGGTACATGATTTATTTATATTTTGTCCTGAAAACACACTTTGAGCTAATTATATGCTTAGTGAGAACCTGATTCATGATTTCTGCATGGCTGGGCTTAGCAGCACTCAATGTCTGTTACCAGCTCAGTATTGTGGTAGATGCTGTGAATAGCAACCCAAGTGGAAAACAAAAAAACAAACATGAATGATATGTCTCAAAGACTAAAAATTTACTAAGGAAAACTAACCTGATGAAAACGTAAGAACATTTTCCATTCATATTTCTAACACAGATAAATAGGAAACATGGGAAAGAAAGCTTGTTTGGCGAGATTGGATATACTGCTAATAAAGAGGAGAAAAAGATTATATTATAAATACCAAATACCAGTTCATAATGGAATAGAATTCATTTTCCTCCCATTGATTAAAAAAAGGTATAAAATGAACTTTAAGGCAACTATGTCAACTTCTATCACCAACAGCTTGAGTACCGAAAATATAAGAACTTCATTTCTAAATTCTTTGATATTTAGAGTTCCTCAGCTGCGCAGAGATGCCCATCATGTTGCACATCTACCAATCAAATTAACAAGACCCAGATTCCTCACCAAATGACCTCAGTTTGGATCATTCTGAGAGGGTAGACTATATTTATAAAGAAGTTCATATAGGGATTGTGCACATAAACTGACAAAACTATGTTTGTGTATAGATAAATATATATTAAAAATACATTCACATGAAAATTATTGTCAGGATGATGAGCTGACCACATGCTCGTTCCATTCATTCATTTTAAGTAAGCTTGTCTCTGAAATAAGAAGGCCTGAAAGAGAGTAACTTCTCTAAATCTCAAAGTACTATAATCCTGGATTTGAAAAGTAAAGTGGTCCCATTACAGCAGATAATTGTAATGCTGGAGAAATAGGTCAGAGCTGCAGTTCATCTCAGCACTGCTACCAACAAATGAGGTCAGGTTTTGCTGTCTTTTATTGTGCTGTTGCTTTGAAAGAAAAGACCTTTTCTCTGTATTGATAAGAGTTCCACATTCCCAAGCAACAACACTAATAAAGATAAGAAGGGAAACTAAATGTCTGGTCTGTCTGTTCTTAGATATCTAGTCTCTCCTCAAAGGCTGAGCTCGTGCTCACACTCAAAGATGCCAGTGTTTCCCTTTGTACATTCTACCAGACACATGCACAAATTAAATCAATCTTACAAAGTCCTTGCTAGCAGTTCTCATAAAATTGCACACATTCTTGCAATTAATTAGCATACGGCATGCATCCTCAGTGTGAAGAGGGATAAATATGCAGATTCATCCATATTATTTTCTATCATTGCTCATGCAGTCACTGGTTCCTTATTAAAGAAAAGTTGCCTCCATGGAACCACTAAAGGAAATGAAAATAAGAACATGAGAATTTTCCATAATCACGTTTATGGAATGTAGACAAGAAGGAATTTTGTGCAGCTGGTATATGCAGTGTAGCTACAAAAAATACAGCTTTTCTATAAACTACCTACAATCCCCAAGGAGACCTCAGGAAACAAGCTATTGCAGAGCAGATTTGCATGGTTCCCTGAAGAGTGCTCCACTTTCACAAATCCTTCCCTAAAGAGATTTAGCTTTTCAACAGTTTACACTCAAGTACAGTTAATTTTGATGGCCCCTGCATACTTCCCTTATGCTTGCAAGTCTAGTGTTTAGATTTGGTATCAATTAGCAAGTAAGGCTCTATTCTGGCTCCATACTTGGTGAACTACACTTACTCTGGAGCTGTTTTCATCCTCTGTGCAAATGGCATGTTTGAAGCATGCTGGTCTTTCTGAACATGCTAAAATGTGAAGACACAGCTATCAAGCAGACAGTTAAGGTTTCTGCTATCAAGTGTTTGAAGTAATACACAAACAATTATTCTGCTCTATAAAATGTAATACAAGTTCTGTTATGATTCAAATAACAAAATACAATACAATGCTCACACTATAAGTGAAGACTGGATTCATGATCACCTGAGTAACCTGAACACTGACAAGTCTATGGGTCCTGATAGGATGCACCTGAGAGTCCTGGGGGAATTAGCTGAGCTAGTCACTAAGTCACTCTCCATTGTATTTGAAAAGTCATGGCAGTCAGGTGAAGTCCTTGGTGGCTGGAAGAAAGGCAACATCACAGCCATTTTCAAGAAGGGTAAAAAAAAGAAGGCCCTGGGAACTACTGACCAATCAGTCTCACCTCTGTGCTGGGGAAGATCATGGAGCAGATGTTCTTGAAAGCTATGCTAAAGGACATAGATGACAAGGAAATAATACAGGAAAACCAGCATGGCATCACCAAGGACAAATTTTGCTTGACCAACCTGGTGGCCTTTTATGATGGTGTCACTACATCAATGTACAAGGGAAGAACCACTGATGCCATCTGTATTTGGACTTCAGTAAGACCTTTGAAACAGTACCCCACAACACCCTTGTGTCCAAAAACAAAAGATATGGATCTGATGAGTGGACTGTTCAACAGACAAAGAACTGGATGCAGGACTGAGTCCACAGAGCAGTGGTCAGTGGCTCAGTGTTTGGATGCAGACTGGTGATGAGTGGTACCCCACAGGGGTCAGTGCTAGTACCTGTAAGGTGGATTGATACAAAGATGGTAACAGATATTCAAAAGGTTATTTATAAGGAAAAACTCACCAATACGGATGCCTTTGCTAGGAAATGCTGAGGAATCTCCACCAAGGAGCAGTCTCCAAAAGATGCTACCTCAGTGGTGGTCAGCCCTTAAATGAGGTCTAGAGGAGGTAGAGTCAAACTCCACTCCTTCTGGGAGCACAGCTACATCACTCTCACCTGTGCTCCCACAGCTGACCCAATACTTGCCTCAGCTGATTAATCAGAAGTTCAGGCTGTGATTACCAATTTCCCATACAGACCAATACTCTTTAACATCTTCATCAAAGGCACTGACAGTGAGGTCGAGTGCACCCTCAGCAAGTTTGCTGATGGGGTGCAGCCAACACACCAGAGAGATGCCATTCAGAGGGTCCTAGACAGGCTTGAACAATGGGCCCAGGTGAAATTCACGAGGTTCAACAAATTGAAATGCAAGATGTTGCTCTTGGGTTGAGTCAATCCTCGCTACCAATACAAGCTGGGGGATGAAAGGATTGGGCACCAACCTGCTGATAAAGACCTGAATTCAATATATCTTGGGCTGCATTAAAAGGTGTGTGACCAGCAGGGTGGGAGAGGTGATCCTGCCCCTTTACTCTGCACTGGTGAGGCCTCACCTGGAGTACTGCATCTAGATGTGGAGTCATCAGGACAGACATGGACATGTTAAAGCACATTCAGAGGAGGACCACAAAACGGGATAGAACACCTCTCCTGCAATGACAGGCTGACAGAGCTGGGGCTCTGAGGTGACCTGATAGTGGCTTTTCAGTATCTAATGGAGAGCTATAGTAAAGAAGGCAATAGATTCTTTAGCAGTGTCTGTGGTGATATAACAAGGGTAAATGGTTTCAAGCATAAAGAGGTTAGGTTTAGGTTGCATATAAGGAAAAAATATTTTACTGTGTGGGTGGTGAGGCAGTGGAACAGGTTGCCCAGAGATGTGGTTGATGACCTGTCACTGGAGACTTTCAAGGCAAGGCTGGATTAGGCCCTGGGCAACCTGACTGAACCTGATGTCTCTCTGTTCATTGCAGGGAAGTTGGACTAGATGGCTTTCAGAGGTCCCTTCTTACTTGAAGAGTTCTATGATTCCATAACTTGTGACTAATACTGTTGATTTGAATAGTAAGACTGATTTGCTTATACAGATGAACCACTGCTACAATCTTGTTTGCAAACTTTTACAAATACTTCCTTTTTCTTAACAGGACAGATGTTAGTATCTATGCAATTACTCATGGTTTTTAAAAACCCGATCATCTTGTGCTAGAAGTGAGCTGTTAATTCCTTTCTGATTAAAACTGCTTATCTTGTCTGAAACTATAAAAGCCTGCCGTCAACGTTTTTAAAGTTTCCTATTTTGATAATGCTCTAGATATATACATCATGTATTAAACAGGTACAGAGGAAACCTCTTAAAACAATAAAATATAAATGAGTCATTTGGTGAAGGCAGTGCAATTTTTCTGCCAGATGGAGACTTATTTTCCATTTATTTACTTTTTTTTTTTTTTTTTTTTTTTTTTTTTTTAATGCAGATATGGAATAATCTAATCAACCTTGCAAAGGGGAATTGCTATGAAAATAATTCATTTAGCTGATGCTTCTCACTTTTCAAAGTGACAGAATGATGATGGCTAATGCAAGAAATATTAAGTATTATCACTCCCCTTTACTGTAGGCAGGTTAAGCAGAGAAAGGCAAGTTATCTGTAGCCCTTCCTTATTTGACTGGGGGATTTTTCTACAGAAACATTACATAGGCTTCTGAATACAAATGAGCCAATACTAAATTGTCCATGAAGATTCCAAAATTGTGTCTGAATTTCTTAATCTTGAGCGTGTTGGTCAGAGAAGAGTTCTGACATAAAGAGAAACACATAGTACGTAGAACAAGTAATAACTAGAAATAGTGGGGAAGCAGGCTTGTTTGTCTGATTGCCTTAAGCAATTTGGGAGGAACTACCAACAAAATGACAGCTGTCACTAGTAATAATCATTGCATGTAGGGCACTTCCTAGCAAAAGGCAGATGGGTTAAACCATAAAATTACAGAACAATAAGTACACATCTTATCGGGTATAGGGCTTTTCGTTTTGTTTTCATTTCATTGTATTTGACCCTTTTATGATAAATGTAATTTGCTGTATTCACAAAACCATGATTATTTTTTTCTACAGCTTCGAAGGTTTTTTTTCCTTTACTTTTTCCCCAGATAATTGCTTCCCTTCTCTTCCTTTCTTTTTTAACATGTAAATAATAGAAGAACTGTAGCAGCCATGCAGCTGCTGAGATTTGCTGCTTGTTTGTAGAAGCTATAAAGTAAAAGCATAAGGAATGCAAATCATCTTGACAACTTCCAACAGAAAGAATGAAATTGACTCTGTCTGGGACAGGGAAAAATTTAACACTGAGCCATAAAATACAGATTACTGTTATTTCAGGTAGGATAGTATTTTCACAGCCACCACCTGACAGGATGGAGGTTCCCTCTTATGGTTTGCTATGTCTTGTCTGGGAGATAAGCACTATTCCCGTGTTTCTTATTGCAGGAATCATTAGAAAACAAGCTGTGGTAAAAATGGAACAAGTGAATCTCCATGACCACTTCATGCTGGAAGCAAAAGCGTTACATTTGGTTGTGCTGAATGCAGCACACTCACTGTGGCTCTGGACAACATTCTGGCTTCTAACACTTCTGCAGATATCCATACACTTAAGTCTCAGTCAAAGCAGCATTTAGATATGGGAAATGAAAGCAATAAATTCACATTTTGTTCACTGCTGATACACTCACCTCTGTTCTTTCATATAAAGATTGCAAATCTATGACACTCCTGATGTTATGTAATCTTTTTCACTTACTCTCATTTTGCATTATTCTCAACTATAAATATTTTTGAGCACTGTCTACAAGCTACATGCAGAAGTTCCCTTTAGCTTTAGGCTTCAACAACTCTGCTTCCAATACTACAAAAAACAGAAAGCCTAATAATCCTTGACAGTTTACATAAACTCAATAGCTTTTCCACTTAAATTTGATAGGAAATGTTGCAGTCCTAATATTCAGATATTTGCTACATGAAATAAACAAGAGTTTGATTCCTTTTCTAGAGTAATTATTTTCTGTTTCATTGAAAATGTACAACAGCCAGTTTCCTAAAAAGCCTGGAAATACAGTCAACTCATTTCTTAAGAACACTTCAGTTGAGGTGTTATTCCATCTCCCTCCCTCCTTGATCAAATTAAGGGAAATCTAACAAGCTTGTGAATCACTACTTTAGTTTCAATCTGGATCACTGATTTTGTGAACTCTTTCTATTTAAAATACATGCTCACGTAATTTCACTTGACCAAATGCAAAATACTTTCCTCCACAGCTGCCCAAAATAATATGGGATTTGAGCACGCTTAACTCTTACCCTCCAAACTCCAAGGGGAAATTATGATTGCATACTGAGAGTCATTATGGTGATTCCAGCCAAGTTATGAAAATTCCCACTAGTTTTACTAGTCCACGCTGACACTTTCTGAGCAATAATGGAGACTCTGGATCTTTCTGTAGATAAGAGTCCTGTAACGAAGCTGAGGAGAACTCTGTGCTGTCCTTGCTCAAGTGTAGAGATAACCATTTCAAACTGCAGCATTTCATACCTAATCCAAAGTCTGCAGAACTCGTGTAGTTCTGTTTACCACAAATTGTTTGCAGCAGGTAAAATGTTTTTCTTCGCCAGCAGGAAGAGCCTGCTTTTATGCAGCACTAAGGTACCACTGTAGGAAAGCATAACAGAACCTTCTGAAGATGTAAAGCTGCATTAAATAGGAGCCTCACCACATGCTAGTAATGCAGGATCCAAACTTAAAATCTGTGGATGTCTCTGCATCTCTTACCTGTCTACCAATTTCTCTGGATAGGCCAGCATTGTCAAACACTTTTTATACTAGAAATCTTGAAGGAATTTTGAAGGAGTTTCCTTCAAAAAACCATCACCGCTCCCAACTTAAACTCTCATACTTGCCAGGAAAGAAAACACTTGATTAGATGCAACATAAGAAAACAATATTAGAATATTGTTTCCATATGCAGTTGAACACAAGTATCTGGTAACTTTCACCTATTACAGCTCACTCCCTTGGACATTACACTTAATACTACCAAACCCTACCTCACTGCCTGGAGCTTTTGCTGTGTTAAGATGCAGCTCTCGCTCTGTAGCTGGGATCAGTTTGCTCCTGCATTTGCCAAACTCTTGCCTTATACCTGAAGTGGGCAGTCACAGCCAGCAACCAATGTTATGAATAAGAGATACAAGATGGCCAGATGTGACATCTGCCTCACCAGCATTTTCCTGGTAGTTTCACAGCAAGATAAATGGCACATAACAACATTTTTCTGTACTTAATAGGAAACTTCTAGCCATCTTTTTTTCCTCTCTGTAATTCTGTACAACTGCTAATGCAAGAATATGCACACAAGTCAAGCTCGACAGTTACACTGATGTAACCTAGAACAACACTGGATCAGTTTCTTAAAACAAAAGTAAATAATCTAAGTATACTTGATAAGTGCTGAAGGGTGTTTTCTGCCTCCAGACAGATCTCCCTTCCCTACTGCGTCTTGTAGGTTTTAAGAGTTTTCAGTACTTCCACTGTCAAGGTTCATTTTCAGCATGAGTGATTCATTTTACATACAAGGAAATCAAAGTAACAAGAAAAAAAAAGTACAATCATAGAAAAAGATGCAAGTGTACGTGTGATGCTGTAACCACCCCGGGAGCAGAAAAGGTTAAGTTATTTTAATGCTTTACGTGTTTAGTAAATTATATCCATTTCTAATCAGTACACCTTTTGTGATACTTCACTGATTCTTCACAGTAAACCCTACTGCAGTATCTGAAAAATATACAACTGTGAGAAAGCACTAATAAGATGATGAGATGCGTGAGGAATAAACTGAGGAACAGACTAATATTGTAATGCCTTTGTATTAAGTGACAACGCAGCCCACAGCAGTCTGTGCAGCACTTGCCACCTGATATCCTGGAGTGCGCTGCAGAAGGACTGAGAGAACAGAAGTCGGAAGCTTCTGTCTCTGTACCTCACAGTGCAGGAACACGATGATATGCAATTAAGCTAAGGGTGTGAAAATCTAAACTGACGCTAAAATATCTCTCCATAGTAACTAAACTGTGAAACTCAATGTTACCAAAAGTCGCCAAATCCAGGAACAAAACCTACAAGGAGTGCTGCAGTATTTATAGAGACATCAAGATCATCACATTTACACAGACACTGTGACAGAAAGAATGGAACTGAGTTCTGAAATTGTATAAACAAGAGGATAAAAATACTGCATATTTTTTCCCCTCATACATACATTTAATTGTTTTCCTTACTGCTCCATTCAAGCTATGTAAAATATAACTACACAGAATATTACTTTATTTTGATAGCTGTTTGACTAATATGGCTAAATTCAGAGATTTCATACTTGTGTCTGTAAAAAAACAAAGAATGAAGACTACTAAGACTGCTATTAACAACAAAATTGACTGAGTCATTTGCATGTGTCCGTGTGTGTGCATGAGGTGTATAAGAAACAGTTTTCTTTCAACATCAACATTTTTACTGGGTTCTTTATTGTTCTGTCACATGCCAATATAATTGCAAACACAGTGTGCACGTGTGACTGTGTGAAAATAATGGTAGCAGATGGAAAAATGTATACTCTCTCTTCCCAGTGTTTTCCCCAGTGCCCTATATAGCTTGCTATATAATATTTCTTTAATCATGAATATTGTTGTTCTAGTATAGCCATCTCTCATCTGTTTTCACTTATTCCATTCTTGGTTTGCTTTTTGAACATTTTTTTTTTTCTAAACCCAGTTCAACTAGTAACTCGTCACACGCAGATCAGCTAAGTCAGAAAAAGAAAAGGTCAGGACAATCAGGAAAATTCTTAAAGAGGATTATTTAGTGCAATCAAGAACTTCATTTTTCTCCTACATTATTGCCATCTACTGTTTGAAAGTCACCCTTTGTAAGGAAAATATATTTCCTGTTCCTGAAACACCTTAAGAATAGGTTTAATATATTGTAAGAACTGTCGTAGAAACAAATTACTAGAAATTGCTTCCACTTTGACTTGTTACAGTTTAATACATTCCTTCGACCAGGGCTTGTTCATTGCTGCCTTCCAGTATTTAAAAGGAGATTACAAACAAGAAGGCAATCAGCTTGTTACAAGGGTAGTCAGTGTTAGGGCAAGAGGGAATGGTTTAGATTGGATGACAGGGAGAAATTCTTTACAGAGAGACTGATGAGGTGCTGAAACAGGCCACCCAGAAAGGCTGTGGATGCCCTGTCCCTGGAGGTGTTCAAGACCACGTTGGATGGGGCCCCGGGCAGCCTGGTCTGGTACCAGACCTGCAGATCGGTGTCCCTGCCTGTGGCAAGGGGGCTGGAACCTGATGATCCTCGGGGTCCCTTCCAACCCAAGCCATTCTTTGTTTCTGGAATTCTGTGACCTAGCTTAGATTCTATGCTATTAATTAACTTCCCCCTGAATCAAAGTGGAGTGGAAGCATTACAGAGTGAAGGCAGGCTCCTGAACACTTTTTTTTTCATGGTGCTTTATCCTCAAAGTTGGATCAGGGGTGCATGAAAATTGTATTTCTATACTCAATTTACTCTTAGTGCTGAGGTAAGCTTTTTGTTTCTGAATACTGTGCCAATTAGGCTCAAGCCTATTAGCAGTCATTCTTACTTAGAGATCCCACTTTACTTACAGTAATTTCAGCAGTCTAGAATGTGTCCATTTACTGCTTTATTTCTGGCTAATAGAACAGTATTCCAACTTACTGAGCCAAACCTTCACATTCACAGAGAAGTTTTACTCAGTGTTCAATATGACTGGCAAAATACTCCCCCAAAATAATTATTCCAATTTTATATTTTGGAAAATAAGCCGTGTTTCTGCATTAAAATTACCAGAAACATATGATTCACTGTTGACACACATTCACACTCCTATACAGACTTCCTTAAAACTGTAGCAGGCCTCTCGGATGATGTGCCCTCAGTGAACACACAAGTGGGTTAAACAGCAAGTTTAGGATTAGAAACAAAGATTCTTCAGTTCCAGTAGAGGACTGAGAAAGTTCAGTAATATCAAAAAATAAGTAAAACATCTACCACAAAAAATAAAAACTATTCTAAAATTAACAAGCTTAAAAGTTTTAGTTATATAGCAAACTTGAAGCAAAACTGATGTTAAAACTAAACAGAAAAGCATTAATGTCAATATCACAGAATCACAGAAACACAGAATTGTAGGGGTTTGAAGGGACCTCGAGAGATCATCGAGTCCAACCCCCTGCCAAAGTAGGTTCCCTACACAAGGTTGCACCGGTAAATATATTTCTCTGTATTTCTTCAGCACTATTACCTTTCCATTAGGGGCACCCTGAAAAGCTTTGACAACTGCAGCACAGTACATATAAGCCAAGACTGAGCTTCTGTGTCACTCAAGAATGACAGCAGTTGAACACAAGGTGAAATCAGTTAAGAAAGCTCTGAATCACATCTATTCCCTTTAAACTCTAATGCTGTTCCAGCATTGAAGGCTTCTGCATTTTAATGGCACAACCAACACAGTTTAGGCTACTCCAGGTATTCACATACAGTCTTATATGTTCTCCACAGTCTCTCTGTTCTGAAGAAATGTTCTCCAGGCCAAAATGGAGCAATCAGGATCCCTTCTTATCTAACAAACGTTTTAGATAGGACATAGAACTTAAGATGTCCAAAGGAGGGCTACAAAGATGGTGAAGGGTCTAGAAGGCTCTAGAAGACTTCTCTTAAGAGTAGTGCTGAAGCCCCTGGGTTTGCTCTGCCCAGAGCAAAGGAAGCTGAGGGGAGGCCTCATGGCGCCTGCAAGGAGCTCTGCTCTGGGGACAGCAACACAGCCTGACGGAATTGCACGGAGCTGTGTCAGGGGAGTGACTGGTGGGGGTTAGGGGAAGGTTCTGCACCAGAGGACAGTGAGCATGGAACAGGTTGCCCAGGGCAGTGGGCACAGCCCTATGAATGTATGGTGAGTGCTCTCAGACACTGCGTTTGGATTTTGGGTGGTCCCATGTGGAGCCAGAGGCTGGACTCAGTGACCTACGTAAGTCCCTTCCAACTTGGTTTATTCTATGGTTCCATAGATAAGATTTTGTACCAGATGGAACTCTACTTTGTTCACCATTGAACCCTATATATCCGTGCAATAATGCTTAGCAGGTACTTCAGCAAGACTTTGTACAAGGGAAACAACAGTATTTAGACTGACTTTGAATGTCCTTGTAGCTCTGAAACGTGGATGGCAGTGTTGCTGGAACAAACTCTCTTGTGAGGTTTCCTGTACTTTCTGCTTGCAGTATTGCCAAGAATATCCCTAGGGCAGCTTTTTCGCAGTAACTTGGAATTTCACACTCAAGATGAAAGTAATGCAAAGGCAAATGAGAGGCAGAGTTGCTGGTCTTTCGTTTTGTTTTGTTTTAAAGAAAGAATATTTCAGGTTAGCTGTGTTAAATTCAAGAAATGAGCAGCTTTAAGGAAATGAAAAGATTCCCTTTTTTCCCCCTCCCCTTCACCAACTAACAATTTCCTACTTAATATTTCTTTCTGTTTTTCCCTGCCATCCATCAGCAGTGGCACAGAAGTTGTTTCTACTTTATCTGCTATTTATTTACTGGCATTCACAACTTCTCTGATAAAAAGATTCAGAATCATCCAGTTCATGGATTTTGAAGAGCCTTTGGATCTCTACTTGGAGTTAGAAGCAAATGAAGCAGTGCAGTAGCATAGCTGGTTTATGCACGTTTGTACAGGTACTTTTCCATCTTGGCCTGGGGAAATTCTTACAAGACTTTACTTATGTGTTTAAGCATTCAGCATTAAGTACTGTATCATGTTTTACCCACAAAACTCGGAAAACATCAAGGCAGCTCTGTTCCTTGCTACCTGTAGAAACCTACCAAAATAGCTTCCATTCTCAGTGCATGAAATTGCTCACTAGAGAAATATTTTCATCTTCTCTAAGGACATCTGTTTAATTTCTAACTTTTTTTAAAAGCACCTTTTTGTCAGCAGCTGAAAGACAGGAGATGTGTTAAGAGATGGTTCTGGGACTGCTGCTACTGTGCCTCATGCCAAAGAGTTACAGCACTTTGGTCTTGTACGTGATATTGTTTGTGGCGTAACCACAAGTTTGAGCACACTTTTCACAATCCAATCTGTAGCAGATAGAATCTGAGACAAATATTCAAAGCTTCATTTTCTAAGGACCATATGAGTAGAGAGGGTCTAAAGCTAGTGACAAACACTCAAAGGCCTTAGAAGAAGACTTAGCAAATTTCTGAATGGAAAAGTAAAGGTGCCCGAATTCCAGGATAAGGTTGCTTAATACACTATCTCTTCTTGCTGTACACTGCTAGTATCATTAAGATATCGCTTGCAAGTCTCTTGGCTTATCTATTATTGCCTAGCAATAGAAACACATATATACAGTGACTGAGAATACATCGTGTTTAACAGTCATCTACTGGTGTAAAAATTCAGATGAATTCTTTTGCTGTTTGGAGGTCTTCCTTCAAAGAAATGTAGAACTGATGAAGCATCAACAGCTCTTCTGCTTCACAGAAACCAATTACAACTGTCCAGCAAATCATGCATATTTTTCAGAGGCCAAAAGTATAAAGCCTCAGTCCTCATGAAGAGAAGTCTGTAGATATCTTCTATCTTTTTCTTCTCTTACCCTATTATTCAGCATTGCATATCCTAGAAACAGTGAGGTCCAGCTGAACAATTCTAGTAACGTGAGTGCCTTTGCCAAGAGCTGAGATTATTCTCCAAGAGGTAAACAGAGCTGGTTCCACATTAAATACCAGCTCTACTCTCATGCTCCTCAGGCGCCTATTCATTATAGGAACTACAGCTAAACTTCTGAGAAAAAGAAAGAAGTTACAAGCTCAGTATTCATGGAGAATAGTAAAATAAATATATTACTTTTCAGGGAAGGACGCAGCTTGGGAGGGAATGGGAATGAATCACAGTGAATCATTTTAACTCACTGAATATAGTACAGAAATGGTAGGGGGAGGAGAAGGGAGGAGTGTGAAGACATTTGCCTCTTCTGTTTTCTAAAGTTACAGCTAAAACTTCTCAGAACTCCTTTAAAGGCTGCATGAAATGTTTAGTGTGGATAAACTTCCTGTGCAAACACAGTAAAAGGACAGCATAAAGGAAAAAACAAACAAACAAACAAAAACCACAGGCTGATTTAACAGTGGCAGGGAGTATTAAGATGACAGACCTTGGGAAATGACATCCAAGGTCTGAGTGTTCTGCTTAGAGAGGATTGTATAAATTACCCTGTTAAATTACAAGGCAGGCAGACCAACACAATTCAGTGGTAATAGAGAAGTGCTATGGTCAAGCACTTTCAAAGTGTGCAGGAAGGATTTTCTATCTTCTGTCAGGCAGAATTTAATGGAAGACAATTCTCTCTGTGCAGACAAAGAGAATATTGGTGCCCCCACATAAATCCATATTAGTATATATTCTTCTGCATGGCATAGCAATGGCTATGGAGTTGCTGTGTGAGCTTAAACATATTGGTACAAAATCACATCAACAAATTAAAGGTGGTAAAAAACATAGAATAAGATTAAAAGTACAAGCTAACTGACCATGACATAAAAGTAGAGAATTTTCTCTCCTAAAAACCAAATGTCTTTATTTAATGCAAGTATACTATGCATGTCTTGCCTGGATCAGTTTCTGTACAGTGAAAGCTAGCTATGCGAAAGAAGAAATCTCTTTTTTCTTTAATTTTAAAACAATATGTTTTTAAGTTATGAATTTTATGAGAACATCTGAATAAAGTATGTTTTGGTAAAAGTAACTTGAGTCATTCTGGAGAGAAAAGATCTTCAAGAAGATAAAAAGGGAATCTGGCATGTTCTAAATTAGAGTTCCTTTCAAGAGAATGAACTTTTTTTTCTTTCTTTTTCACAACAGAGCTACGTGTAGGTCTGCATTGTGATGACGTGCACAAACAGATGATGAAGATGGATAAGAACTGAAATTTGAAGGGATAAAAGTTATGAGAAGACCAGCACGTAGCCTAGGATTTCAATTATGAGTGTTCATACACTTCCTCAGTTCTGTAGTTCTTGGATGAAGCAATAAATGCAGCTCTCAAGAGAGAAACTGCAGAAATTTCTGTAACATCAGTTAACAGTGTTTACCTAAGTCCATTTTTCACTGACTCATCTCCATGCTGATCTGCTACAAGGTTGGCCTCTGCTCAGGATGACAGCTTGGCAGGAAACAGATTCCCCTGCTTGCTCAAGGTCTCAGTGACTAGCTAGGGCCAAATTCTCTAGCAGAGCTGGAAAACGTGCCATAAAATACAACTCAGTTTGTTTTTCTTTTTTTTTTTTCTTATTCTTGGTCATAAAATGGATTTGTTGCCCTGCACCACAGAAGATGCAAGTTAGGACACTGCTATGATTCAGAATGGGTAGGCAGAAAAGTATGAGCAGGATGTAGTGGCCATGTTGGCCAGCCCATCTAGAAGAAACCAAATGGAGAATAATTTGCTGACAACATGAATGCAGTCTACCCAGAGGAAGGGAGAGTTCCTCTTACTGCTCCCTACAAAACTGAAGCAAAAAGCTCCATTTAGGATCACACCAACCAAAACCACGCTGACACAACAGCCCTGAGCTCTCTGTTTCCTCCTCTTCCTCCCACACAGTCATTTAATTTAAAATAACAAGACCATCTTTTGTCTTTGTTCTTAGCCTACACAAATTCAGGGGGAACACCTGAAAAGTTATAATATGGTATGAGGACCAGATGGTGAAGTTAGAAAGACAGATTAGAAAGAGGGTGCACCCTTCTGATGATCTGTGTGATTAAACATTGGAACAATTTAGCAAAATTGCAGCGGATTTTCCATATGGTTTAACATGTTTTGTACTTGGACTGCTTGGTATCTTGTAATAAATTCATAAACAAAGTTTGGTAACAGAGACTTTTGCCTCAACTTGCAACAAGTGCAGGAAGAGATATAAAATTATTAACAGGAAGGCTAATAAAAAAATATTATTATGTCCAGGTAACCCAACTCACCTTTCATACAATACAGGGAGATTTCAAGCAATTTCCAAAAGGGCAGACTCAGTCAGAAAAAGAAGAAAAACAATATTCCTAAGACCTTTACAATTAAAGCCAAAGATTCATTTCCATTTGAAACAGATGGTCAGGAAAGGCATTCTGGATAATTTAGCAAAAGCCTGTGTTTCAACTAATTAACAAATTGCCGATTTAATCTTCCATCTAGTTGCTTAAGCTAACCTGTTCATTGTGTATGACAGATCATGCAGTATCTGTGTTGCTTCAAAACATAAACACAGAACCTGTACAGATTGAGAATTAGACAGTATTTTTAATGGAAATAATGAAAATAATTTAAGATTGCTAGTGAAGAGATGGACAAAAAGACACGGGCAGTAAGAGAAAAGAAGGAAAGACCAAGGGTTGAGGGAACCAGGAAAAACCTACCATGACTGTAACGAATAGCAAATACCTAAAGGATCGTTGAGATCTTGTAACGTAATGTGGTGCACTTGATATACATTAAAACATAAGTCTTTGTTTCTTTAAAGTAAACTATGGAGATATGATATTTGCACACAGTTACATTACTGGATTGATCAATCTTCATGGCTGCATGAGAAACATGCTTCCACGCCTTGGCAAGGTTTCTTCCTCAGGAGAAAATAAGGGAGAGAGTTGTTGACATGCCCTTACCTCTGGGAATAAAAGCAATTGCTGGTGACATTACACCAACAGTGTTTCTTACACCTGCCCTCCCTAATTAAATAAGTAGCCATTTTGTTTTACTGCTGTTGCACCAACATTTTTAATTCATGAAATACTCATTTAAGCAAGTAAATATCTCACCTGGATCGGTAAACAGCTGTACCTAGACAGTGTCAGACTCGCCCTATTTTTCATTATTAAAGCTCTCAGTGTTTTTTGTCACTGTGGATACCCTTGTATGTAACTGTACTTCTGTTTCCATTTTCAGAAAGCACCAGTAAAAAAATAAAACCAATGGATTTGGGCAAAACGACATCATGAGGTAATTACAGCCTGAATAAATTACAGAATTAGAAGACAGTTCTACAGATACATTTGATATTATCCTGGGGGAAACATAACTCATCTTGTATTCAGCTGAAGATTTTAGGACACAAATTATTAAGTAGCCCTGAGTATTCCTCTACCTACTCCTCTCACATAAACTGAGAACACAGGTAGCAGTGTATGCAATCTTCACCCCTCAATCCATTAGAATGACAAGGAGAGCATCCATTAGCTCTTTTCATCTCCAGATTCTGTATACAGCAGCTACACAAAGCAATCAAGAAGAGACATCAGTAGTACCTGCATTCTTATTTAACTACTGCTGCTACAAACCTTCAGCAGAGCACATCTGATGAAGTGTCTGAGGAATGCTGGCTTTATGGTATAAACATTAGGCCTCAGTTCAGGACATCTGGGCTTTTGCCAGCCTTTGCCAATGACTTCCTCTGTCACCTTGGAACAACCCGTGTCTCATTTTCCATAGGTAAAACAGGGACAGAAATAGTGCCCTGCACTGTGAACTGCAAGGGCAGATTTAGTAAATGTACAGTACGTGCTCAAAAACAGGCGTACACACGGTGAAGGAAAACAGTTGAAGAAAAAACTAGGTAGCGCATCACAGTAAGTGCTTCAGCGAGACAGAGCAGGTTTCATCACTCAGCAATGACAAATCACCAGTCATACTCAGAACCAAGGAAATCAGAACGAAGACTTGTCCACAGCGATGGAAAGCAGATATCCTATGGCACTGAATACTCACTTACATGATCTTCAAAGTGTACAGTTTGGAGAACGCAGCTGTTAGAACATTCATCTTGTATGCTACCCTGTAGCATGTCTGAGTAAATTTAATACACGTGACTTAAATAAGTGTGAGTGAAACAGTGACTATTCCCATAAATCATGAAAAGACAAAAAGTGAGTTTTGAAAAATTTACTCCTTAGAGGAGGATCTTTGTATCTTCCCTGAATTACAAGCATGGGTGCTATTAGGTTATTTGGGGATATAAAATACTATTAGTTCATTTGATATCCTCTCTATTGATACAGTTTCACCTTCTGTTTTGCTCAGAGGGCTTTCAGAAGAAAGCTATAGAAGTTGAAACAAGGAATGAAATTGCTCTGAGAAAATCTCAAAGAAGTCCTTTTTCAGGGAAGTCTCAAACAAGTTTTCGAGATATATATATATATTTCCCAGTGTAAGAATTATAAACACAAGGGTAAGAGACACACTGAATAACAGAAGCAAATGGGAGCTCTGCAGCCTTTCCCTGCTTGGGTTCCCCAGCTGGGAAGTGCCATCCTGAGACCAAAGCAGCAGGGGATGCTCTAGGCTCAGTGTTGCCAGCAGGGCAGAGTTTGAAACATTAATGCTGCCATCCACCAAGGAGATTCAGGCTCTACACTCTCTGTGGTGCAAAATTGTTTTGCTGTTTGAACCAAGCAACCAACAAGTTACTCTAACTCTGATGGTGCAAAGAAAGCTTACACCAAATGGCACAGGCAAAAGGCTTCTCGGTCTTCAGTGTAGCAATTATAAATCATAACCAACAGGAAAAACTCATGTTAAGCAGTACTGGGTCCAGCCCATGTGAAATGACTGCAGACAAGATGTGCAGGTGACACAAAGGCTGGTGGAATGATATACAGCAAAGGGGTCAGGGCAACCACAAAGTGATGAAAATTACTTGATAAGCTTAGCAAACTTCATAAATTTGACAGAACGTGTTTTAACGACGCTCCTGAACTGATGCACAGAATGAATATAACAAGGAATAAAGGTGTACTAGGATGAATGGTTAGGGTGGTAAAAACCCTTAAGTCAGGAGTCACAGAAGACATGCACTTCATCAGAGGCAGAGATGCATTCCTTACTACTAAGGAGGTGATATATTTGTTCCTCCATACGGAAGTCTGGTGGCCCTGCCAAGCAGGGGTTTGGAATTTCATGATCCTTGAGGTCCTTTCCAAACCAGATCATTCTGTGATTCTGTGATTGATTCTGTAATTTAAAATGGGAAATAATCGATTTTTTCATATCTTTTTCTGCTTTAAATCAGAACTGGATGCTTTTTTTGTAGTTTAGCCAAGTAATTTTTACCTTCTAATTAAACAGAATTTACTAGGTTAAAGTAATCAAATGGGAATTAAAATACAAAAAATGTCAACCCAGCAAGCTTGTGTTGTTAGCAAGACACTGCATTTAAGAAGTCTAATGTATAAGCCTCTGTACTTGGGAACAATCACGACAAATTTGAGAAAGATGTGATTTTAGCTGGACTTCAAGGACTGTCTTCTACTACAAGTCCTGATGCTGGCCTTTGCAGGTATGGATAAGAAGGAAACAGACATCAGTGATCAGAGAGTCATAGAATCATAGAATCGCTCAGGTTGGAAAAGACCTTAAAGATCATCAAGTCCAACCACAACCTAACCAACTTACCCTAACTCTAACAACCCTCTGCTAAATCACGTCCCTGAGCACCACATCTAAACAGTTTTTAAACACATGCAGGGATGGTGACTCAACCACCTCCCTGGGGAACCTATTCCAGTGCTTAATTACCCTTTCTGTAAAGAAGCTTTTCCTAATATCCAACCTAAACTTACCCTGGTGCAACTTGAGGCCATTTCCCCTCATCCTGTCACCTGTCACCAGTCTGAGGAGAGACCAACCCTGCTCTCACTGTAAGCACCTTTCAGGTATTTCAGGGCATATTCCCCAAATCCTTCACAAGCCTTGATGTCCTTCTCTAGACCTGCTCCAGCACCTCAGTGTCCTTTCTGTACTGAGGTACCCAAAAGTGAACACAGTAACGGAGGTGAGGCCTCACTAATACCGAGTACAGAGCCAGGACTACTTCCCTAGTCCTGTTCATCACACCATTCCTGATACAAGCCAGGACGCCATTGGCCTTCTTGGCTACCTGGGCACACTGCTGCCCCTATCTGTTGAATCTGCAATAGACAAAATCTTCTGATTTTAATACAACCACAAGTTCGTGAAAGTGTGGAAGAAAGCAGTAGGAAAGAAGGTACAGAAACCAGATGACGCACTATTCTATTTAAAATTTCTCTTTATCTGGAGGATAACTATTGGAGCTTGGCATACTCACATGCTAAAAAGCTTAATGACTTTCATGTTAATGATTCTCTAGCTTGACCTGTGACAGGTTGAAGAGAGTGGTGGGAGTGGAAGCAGCATGACATGTTCCTCCTTTACAGAAACCCAGAGGAGGTTTGATGTAAACCAGGCACTTTTTGTTCTTGTGCTGCTGTTCAACACAGGAGGGTGCCAAGCACATTTTCACATCTGATCAAAAGCAAAATTAATCATTTGGCCTTTTCCTTTTCAAAGAGAACTCAAAAAATCTAGTGGCAGTACTAATCTCAAAGAAAAGAGAGCAGCTGCAAGGTTGTGAGTTGCTGAACGCATCTTGCTGCAGGCTGGGGCTGTGTGCTCCCTTCATGGCCGTGCAAGTCCCTCTTTGTGGAGATTAACATTTATTTTATCCCCATGCCTACGATGGATACCCTTCTCTGCTGCCAGAACAGTGTGGAAAGGATTCCAATGTAATTTTCAAATCCTCGGTAGCTACACACACAGTAATATGAGATCAATTATTCTTGTATACTAGAAATTGGTCTGGATCAGAAATGGCTCAGTGATTACTTCAGAGCATAAGAGGTTTGGTACAGATAAACAGCACAGAACAAAAAGCTTCAACATTTTCCTTGTCAAAATTAATTCTATTCAATCCTTCCAACGTGATAAAATGTAATGAAATTTGGTAATGAAAACCAATGAACCAATCAATACAAAAAGAGGCATGCTGTCAGGAAAAGATATAAGAGGGCTGCCCGAAGGAGAGAGATTACTAGTTACACCCTCAGCCTGGAACTTCTGCCAGTATTCAGAGCTTGTAAAGCTGGTTTCCTTAGAAAAAAAAAAACAGCAGGTGATGACAGGCAGAGTCTAATGACATTCCGTTTATCCTCCCAAAATGTTCCTTTTATGCAGCTTGCGAATTTTTCACTCTGTGTACCATAGCAGCCACAGCTTAGTACTCTTCCTTTTCTCACAGGGCCATGTTCTCCCTACTTCTCTAACCACCTCAAAAACCAAAAACATATCTTTGTTATCTAAAACAAATAAATTAATATACCGCATTGGATTTCAGCACATACTGGATTCTGATACTAGTTATGGCCTTTTTGAAACTGCATATTAGACACTTCTAATGGAGAACCATTCCTGGTTTCAGGGTCATTTCATTATCTCTTGCAAATAGTTCTGTGTTAGATAATCTTAATTAGCAGGAACAAAGTTTCATTTAAAAGAAGAATAATCATGGTTGTGTCAAGTAATTCTCAAAAGTGTTCTTTTTAGACAAAGATAAGGAATGACAACAAACATTGTGGCCTGCAGTAATGTTAAGTGATTATATACCTGACTTACTGAGACTGATGTTTATGAGGAATTTTTAAAACAATTTTTATTCTATGTTGATATGACAGTTCAGATCCCTATTCTTCATTATTGAAATTCACAAAAACATTCATTAATCAGTTCTTTTACTTTGGTTGCAAGCTAAACTTTCATAGCGTAGCACTGATTATAACTCATACAAATGGAATTTATGAAATAGCTTCTAACTGTATAATGGAATATACCTTTGTTGCAACACCCATTTGAATCCAAGGACTAAATAAGAACTTCTTTCATGCTTTAAGCTATATTTATATCTGCTATTATTAACTCATTTGGCAGAGGCGAAAACAAGCATAACTCAGGGAAAGGGAACATATTTCTCTTTTCACACTGGCCTGCCTTTTACATAACCTCTTTGCTTCCTCAAGACTTTAAAATATGTTCCATAGAAATGAAATGAAGTGCTTTATTTAGTATGTTGCTCTACAGGAATGAATCTTGTATTACCTACCTGCTAAGTTAAATCTCACATTCTTTTTTTCTGTTGGAATATGCATTCTTTGTTCTTGTCTCGAAAACCAGAAAATAAACGATGGAGAGCAAAAAGAGCAAAGCTACTGCTGTCCTAAGAATACAGTTCAGTAAGTGGTCATCAGCAGGTGAATTTCTGTGTATTTCTCTGAGCTAATGCTATATTTTGGAAAAGTGGACCTCACACTGATAGTACAGTTTATGATATAAGCAACATGAAGTGAACTATATTTACTTTGTAGGAGAATACTCTCAGTTCAAAGCAAGATGACCAAGGGAGCCTGCAGTCAGCCTGTCAACGTTATATACTAAAAAAGACAAACCGTTTTTTTCAGGACTCAGATATAATGGGCAACAACAGTCAGCAGTGATATCGTTCTTTGCTCACAGATCTCTGTATCTGAAAAAAAATAATCCTACAGATCATACCATGTGTTATTAAAATTATTTTTCTTTACTCAGAGAATGACCAATTCTCAGTCAGACATCTGCAGTCAGAGTTGGTAGATCCAGCATCCCCATTTACAATCAAGAACACCACTGGAAGGAATTCAGTGTCTCATTATAGTCTGAGGATTCAGACACATCCATGTCTTTGATATAATTGCATTGTGGAAGCTACTCTTTGCCATCAACCAAATCTGAAGCTACTTCAATTAAAATAAAACTTAATAGAATATTAGTTCCTAGTCCCAAATGCAGCTGCCCAGTATCTGACGTCATATGCTCTAACTTTTGTTGCAGTCTCACTTTGTGATGCAAAAAGCTAATGCTATTTGTATGAGTAAAAGGCAACTCTGAAACTGCGGATGGCTGTGTAAAAGCATTGAGTGCACACTGCTGAATGTGCAGAGCAGCGAGAGAGAAAAAAAGTTTATTCTTTGCAGTAAGACCAGAAAAAAGAAATACGTTTCAATGTTGTCTAGACGATACCTCAGATAACCCACTATGTATAATCCAATATAGATGGAAGCATGAGTGCTCTTTCATCAGCTTGAAATCCAATCAGCATCCATTACTTTCAGGGAGAGAGACAGAAAGTTGCAGGGTTTAATGGCCTAATACACTTTCTATACCAGTTGTGCGTCCCAGTAGATACGGAAGCCTACTGGATGGCTTCAGACACTAATGACTCCATTAGTTATGATAACTCATCTTCCATTCCTGAGCTTCAGAATCTCATGAACTGTCCCTCACCTCTTACAACAAGATCCACACAAAAAGATTGCCATTTTAGACTTACTTACCATTGCATCTCCTTCCACAAGTCTTTACCTGTAGCCAGGATAATATTTTCCTCTCCAACTTCATGTGAAACTAAGTAACAACAACAGTAACAAAAAGCTAACATAACAGGGGCTGATCAAATTATTGAAGCACTTGAAAAGCAATTCAGAGTATAAGTCTGAGAAATCCTGAAAAGGACAGAACAAGTATTTTTCACGCCTGCAGGATTTTCAATGAAATTTAGCATGAAATAATACATTTGGGGAGCACATATTTTGAGGCAAGGCTTTTGTGTTTCTGTGTTTTTTTCCCCTTTCATGTTTTTCTGTTTTCCTCTATGCCCTGCATTTGTCTTTCTCATTTTTGGGGCTGCTTTGTTAGGGACTATTGCCCAGGATCACAGCTATCAACAAGCACATGGAAAAGGAAGAAATATTGTCTCCCAAGTGTAGATGTTTCAAAGGTGTAGATGTCTCTAAGACTAGAGTTATCATCAGAGCTGGCTTTTTGTCATACCAATAACATTTGTTAAATATGCCCAGAAATTGAGATAACTTAAAAAGAGATCCTTCCTGCCAGTCTCCCTGTGAAGCCTTTTATCTAGATCTTCTCCAAATTTGCACAATAAATCATCCTGATCCAAGTATATACACTGCCTTAGTGTATCTGTCCAGCAACCGTGAGGGCTGTTGCTTTTGACTGAGTTGCAGGACTGTGGTTTCAGTGGTTTCTTCAAACTGTTTGCAGTGTTTACCTCTCATATCTTCCTTGAGATTAGACACAGAACACATCCTGGGATGTAAATAACCTGTGAAATCCTGCTCTGTGAGTGAATTAGCTACTTACAACTCTGTAAACAGAAAGTTTGGTTAGAGAGCAGAGTAGTAGCACAGAAAACAAGAGACCAATGTATTGTTGGAGTGAAAACAGGAGAATGAGTAGAAGTAGACAGGAAAATGGCAATGTGGCATTTTCACACCAGCATCTTCTCAGCAAAAGGTGCAAGAAGGCTTTCAAATTGTGCATGTTTTTAACCCACTGCAAATCCAAACTTTGCCCTAAACCAGATCAGAGTTTTGATTTTAAGGGATTCATCCTAACTGACAGCCACTGAAGCCTTAGAAAATGTACTCCTAACGTGTGCTCTGCAAACACTTACATTGTGGCACATATATTTCATGCAAGAACTGATCCACTGTTCTGCTTTGCACTGTTTGCATTCAGACTCACATTTTGCCTGAGAAGAAAGAAAACAGAAATAAATGATGACAAAATAAAATGCTATCAGAGAATAATGCCCCCTGGTTGCTTTAGACTAGTAACAGCCAATGATGAAACATTTCATGGATAATAATGATCATTAGTTGTGTAACATTTTATTACAGTGTCTTAATTATATTATGCCAAAACAAATTAAAATATCTCAATCCCTTTTTATATATAGTTTAGCATAAATATCTATTTTTGGTCCCTTCTAAATGACCTCAGAGAGTCAGAAACGTTACTATTCCTTATTGATACTGTACTCAGTGTTCAACACAGGCATATTTCAAAGATAAATATGATCATTTATGTGTTAAAATGTAAACCAGACAGCATACTGTTTCAAAACCAGTTCCTGCTCCCTCGACTTTTCTCCTGATGTTCATTCTTGAAATGCAGATTATTTCCCAGACTAGAGATACACATCATGAAAATTATTTCTGCATTAGTCTACTTGGTACACATATTTGTATATCAGTAACTGATGCAGACTATTTTTAAAAGTCTCACTTTTTCTCAAAGACATGTATTTTACATAAGGCACTTTGTAGTATAATATCTCAAGAAGTTATTATCATTCCTTTTAAGGATACTAATTGCACCTTTAAAAGAATTGAGAAATTCTCTTAGAGAAAGGCTGAGTTCCTAATTACTGATTGAATGTTCTGCATTTCAAGTAAAGATAGACAGACGTCTAAGAAGATTTAATTGTTCCCCTAGAGATCACACAGTGGAAAACAATAGCAACAATATTGAACACTTATGCACACACACATTATCCCTTTATTTACAAATAATTAGTCAAGAAGTCCACTCATTAGATCTTCTGAATGGATGCATTACAGAAGTAGCTCTAAAATTTGACTAGTTTGTTTCTAAACATTCGCTAATGACAGCCTTATTCTGCTTGTAGTTGCAAATTACCAGGTTCTGATAGTACACATCTGCTGTTAGTTTCTTTTAAAAAAAGACTGGGGACACTTTGGAGTGTTAGACAGGATTCCAATTTTGGTGTGCAATGATTTTAGACAAGTTTCATTATATTCATTATTTATATGAATGTGATTTATGATTCAAATGAGATGTGGTTGGAAAGCATGCTTACTTTAAATTTTACCAAACTGCATTACCAGCTATTTAGCAAATGAATCATCTATTTTACATAACTCATCTTGAAACTTGAACGTGTGTGTCTATTGTATCCATTATCACAGATCACCAAGAATATATAAACTGTACATTGATTAATCACCCTCACAGACATACTGGAAGGAGGCAAAGGTGAAAAAGCTCTCAAATTGTATACATAGTGGAAGAAGAAATTCTGACTCGGAAGTTAAATGTCAAAATCATCATCGAAACAACAATAATAATAATAAAATGTTTACTGAGTTTGTTTAAAGTAAACAAGGACAGAATTGTTATCTTCGATGCAAAAAAAGAGACAGACTACTTTCCTGAATGCCATAAAAATAAACTATTTTAATAGCCACATAAATAAAAAGTTTAAAGTAGACTTTTTCCCCCAAAACACAAAGATGGCCTAGCTTCTGTACAGAAACTGAACAATATTCACGTGACTACTTAATTAAATAATCACTTTGTTACATTCAAAATAACTGGAGGCAAATACATATTGAAATGATGTACCTGAATCATTCTCCTCTCTCATCCTAGCAGTGTCTACAGCATTTTCTTGTTTTACAGTACTCTGAGGATGGGGATCTGTTGAATAAAACTCTGAATGACTGAGTGAAAATAAAAGGAAAAACAAATAAACAACCCTTGCATCACCCACTAATTAAAGTTTTAATGGAAAACAAGAAAGTATTGTGAAAAATATTGGTCATTACAGTCCTTTTCAACCCAGGCCATTCTATGAAAGTGTTGTGCTGTAAAATAAATTACATCTTGCATGTACTGTAGCATAGATATCTTAAAGTGTTTAAATATTACATTCACTTTGGTGATGTGCTTTTGGCTATGCCTATAATAAATTATACATGGCATGTGCTAGTTATTCATGTGTGCTGATAAGAACCTTCTGGTTTTACTACAAATGAGGAAAGGTTAGCACATTTAGGGAATTTTAAAAGTATTTCTGGCTTATCCAAGAGAGGCACAGTCTAATTCAAAGCAGCTTCCCTACGCTCGTGTTCCTCTTCCCAGCACCCCCAAAAAAGTTACCATTGACTTCAATTTTGGCTGTGTTTTATAAAAAAACGTCACAGGTTGGTGGCTTACACTCTCAGACCTACAGAAGTTCTCAAGCTTGTTTTTCCTTTCCCTCTATGAATCATCTGCCACTCCAGACTCTCAAAAAATTCTAACGAATTCAGGCAAGGAACAATCATTTGTCCATCAAAAATGGGCCTTCTGAAGTTAGGAGTAATTGTGTTCTTATCTGGAATGTAGTTGCGATGGAAGAGCACCATTTTTCCTGTAGAGGAGAAAGTCTGTCACGTGGATGTTTATGTATGTTTGAGGCAGTGTCAAGATACCTCGTCCTAGTGAAATTTGAGAACAAATTAAAAGATGACAGCTTTCCTCCATAGTGCAGAGCAGGCATTTCTGATATATTCAGTCAGAATTCAAGCAACTTGGGCCAAGATGTCTTAGGCTTGGCAAAAACTAGCAAGCTCAAAGTCTATCCACCAGCAAGACGTGATCGGCAATGTAATGACTGTCCTTTTTTCCGATTTGCTTTTTTCTTGTTCTTCTTTTGCTTATTAGCGCCTTTACTTTTATCTGACTTTTTCTTCTTTTCATCCTCTTTAAACCATGGACCCCAGACTCCTCCATTCAGCTTTGGGTTACTCCGTGGGTCCTTAGGTGGGTACCGAACAGGAACTGCGGTCTTATTGAACTGTGAAAGCCTCCTCAACAGCTGTTTCACTACATCAGGATACTTTGAGGAGAGGTCCACCCGTTCGTACGGATCAGCCGTTATGTTGAAAAGCCACACGGTTTTGCCAGCTGACCAAGAAACACGTTCATTATGCCAGCGGTTGGGGCCCACGTTGCTGAAGGCCTGTGGAGGAACCCAGTCACTATATCCTGGATTTCCTGTCAGTAGTTTCCAATGATTCACTCTGATGGCAGACTGAATTGCAGTGTTCCAGATCCCATAGCCAGCTGCCCAGGACCCATTTTTGGCTTTGGTGTAAATTGGGTCAATGTTGTGTAAGATGTCTACCCGTGGAGAACGTCTGCCTTCACTAATGGTTTCCCATATATCATAGCCATCTAGCTGGATATCTTCATCAATCTGTCCTTCTGCCAGTGTGATCAAAGTGGGGAACCAGTCTGTGATGTGCACAAGTTCCTTACACACAGACCCTTTGTTTTTCAGAAGGGGGCTATGGACAAACCCAACAGCACGGATGCCTCCTTCCCAGTATGTCCCTTTGCTCCCTCGGAGAGGCCAGTTACTTCCTCCAGCCATTGGCTGCCCACCGTTATCTGAAGAATATATGATAATGCTATTGTCATAGTAACCATACTTCTTTAAAGCAAGGGTTACGTTGTTTATGGCTTCATCCAAACAAGCTAGCATCGCAGCATATCTTCGCCTGTTTATGTTATTTATGGATCGATAATGTTCAAAGTACTTTCCTGGTGCCTGAAGAGGTGAATGAACAGCTTGGTAGGCAATATATAAGAATATAGGTTTCCTGGGATTGTGAGAAGCTAAGATTTGTTGTACTTTTTGCGTGTACATCTGTGTGGAGTAGATGCCATTGTCGTGATCCCAAGCTGCATTATCATTCTCGTACAGGTCATAGCCACATATTCCAGGGCTGTCACATTTGAAGTGAGTGTAATAGTCACCGCTGCCTAAGAGTGAGCCAAAGAAAGTGTCAAATCCTCTCTGTGTGGGCATGCATTCTCTGCGATAAAACCCCAAGTGCCATTTGCCAACCATGTGTGTCGAATAACCAACCTCCTTCAGCTTCTGAGGTAGCGTGACGTTGTCCAGAGGTAGGCAGTTGGGCTGGGTTGGCCGTATAATGGAGTGCTGAAGGCCGGTGTGTATCTGGTACCTGGGGGCAGACAGGAGACAAACATTTGCATCAGGCAGGGAGAAAAGGAAACTCTCAGGCCCTTACCCATGGACACTCATGCACATAACTGATTGATAGAAAAGAAATCCTTGAGCATGAAGCAATTTTTATTTGAAACATTGCAGAGTGCATATGTCAAAAGCTAACAAGGTTATACTGTTAAATCTGCTGAAACGGGAGAATGGCATCTGTTTTGCTTCACGAGCATTTAAAAGAATGGTTTCCCCCTTGCTGACCATTGGGCAACAATACTAAACAAGTAACATGACACAGCACATAACACACTCCCCTCCCTTCTGGCCTCATTTTTTAGCATTTTAATTTCCTTGTAGCTGTGAGCAATGTCAGAGAATCTCAGAGGCAACATGCTGCCTGCAAACCATTAGTTAGGCATTACTATTTTAAAGCTAGCAGTCAAACTCACAGACTTTTCCAGTATCCCTCATATATAATACAGACCCTAGAAAGCAGAATGATTGCATTGTCTTTCTGAGCATGAATAAGTACCACAGCCCTGACTCAGGCCCAGCTCTCACAGCATGCACAATCCTGAAGCCCCAATGATCAGATTTCTGGTGATCCATCATGCACTATGCATATGGGCGATGATTTAGCAGATATTGCTAAGATTATAACAACTGAGTCACTCATCAGCATGCACATGACGGGGCCTGGCTCTGCACCCCTTGGAGTCTGGAACACCTACAGTCCTATGCTGTGGCATTCATCTCCTAAGGAAGAAGCGTAAGCATGTATGGACAGTGAGTTAGGGTTGCCCTAACTAAAAGGCAGTTTACTGTGAAAGATGTTAATAAGGAATCACTGAAAAGAAAGCGATAAATTCATCATGGATCTTTTGTTCAACACTCATTTTCTGCCTGTGCCTATCTCTAAAATGTTTCCTGTCAGAATGAGTTAGTCAAAATGTCTAGATAAACAGGAGCACTGACATTTTGAGATACATTTTTTTTCCTCCATGGAAAGCTTCCTTATGCCACCATTTCACAATGATTATAAAAAAGTGTTTTCATGAATACAATTTTTACAGTACCTCATGATTTGATATTGATAAACAGTTACAGTATATACCTATACTGCACTTGGAAACTTCAACAGCAGTATATTTAAAGTCTAGGATAATAAATCCTGCAGCATAGTCTATAAGAAAAGAATATGTATAGTATCCATAACATTGGAAAATAAATTCAGCATGGGCAATAGTAACAAAAACTAAGCACAAGAAGCTACAAACAAAATTTATTAGCACACTGTAAAAAAAAAGGAGGCTTGTCCCTGACGGTATGAACAGATGAAATTCTCAGCCATGAGCAGAACTGCTGGTTACCTCGTTACTGTGAATCCTCCTCAAAAATACTGTTCTGTGATAGTAGGAGCTGGGACTTCCTGACACACTCTGCTAATATTGCCAATCTGACTGGCCTCCTGAACTATTTGCAGAATTAAAAACATTAGGCTCTGTCAGTCCATAAATAACAGCCTGCTTCTATACATTTGCCTGGACAACATCTTAGTAGGCAACATAGATGTTCTTAATGCCTGCCAAGCTGTAATAATCGTGTTAACTTCCATTTTATTTTTGTACTTTTGTTATTTTCACATAACCTGAAGCTGTAGTCCAACTAAATAATTGCAAAAGCTTTGGGTGTTGCACTCCTCTGCTTTCAGCAGCGCTGTTTCTCTTTGTTTCCCAGAACTTACTCAGAGCACTGTTTCCATCTATCTGTAACTAGTTTGCACATCTGGAGCCCCGCCATCCAATTGTCCCAAAATTCACAGGCTGGTGCTGAGACAGGCCAGACTGCAGTAGTTACAGTGCACTTCCAAAACTATGGGTTTCTGGGCTTTACACTTTACTTACATGAAAGAAATGTCATGCACAAACAAATATCCACATCATTCCCATGATTTGAGTATTGCATTTTTCTTTCAGAACAGGTAAACTACAGCAAGGAAACCACAATGAATAATGGCAGTGCCCCATATTCCAGTTCACTCTCTGAGTGCCCTCAGGGGACTATGCTCAAAAGACATTTAATTTCCTTCCTCTTCTCTCTCCCCCTGCCTTGTTCAATTCTTCTAGCAAATTCCCCTCATTTGATCTGACTGAAGCTCCCACCCTGCTATTCTAGTGCACAGTTCTTGCCTTTTTGATCCCTGCCATTCTACAGATCATCACCCAGCCCCAGATGGGTAGTTTCTCCTGTGACACTAATTTTGCTGGAAGTCAGAATTTTCTTTACAGTGATGTTGGTGTAATAGAGACCCTGCTACCCTTCGACACAGAAGCAGAATGTGAGTGGAATGGGCAACGGCACAGCACACTGCAAACCAAGCTGCTCCTTGACAAAGCTTACACAGCAAGTATGAAACTCATACAAAGTTAATTCACATAAAAAATTCATAACCAACACGCAGATTTCCCAGCCAGGACTTTTCAATTATATATATCCAAGCATGAAGTTCCTATACTGGTTATCTGAAAAATATTGAACCAAGAAAATAACAAGAATTAGCCTCAGTTATTACACATTATTCTTAGTTAATACTCATTATTCTAAGTAAAATATCTGAAATACAGCAGTGCAGCATGTTGCAGTAAGTTATTCAGCAGGCAGGTTATAATACACAGTCTTGCTCAAATTCTGTTTTCACATACTTTTGGTATGTTTCCCATATGTGTATGAGTCTGGTACTTATGGCAGATATGCGTCCTGATATACATACATGCACATGCACAAATAGATAAGTATATGCAAATTGACTTATGTAAATAATCACTTTTAAGCTAGAGTATTTCAACTGCAGAAATGTCTCAATGGAACAGCAACCTATAACTATCAGGACACTTCACTATCACAAAAGCAGTCAGGATTTGCTCACTTTTCTGCGCTTCATGCCCTTCTAATAGATCCATTATGCGCCACTATTACTTTTCCAGTGAAAGGATTTTATTTTCAAAGGACTTGCAGATGTTTCATGAGAAAACAAAGTATTCTGAGCAAAAGACAGTGATTATATAGAAGTAAATGGCATAAGTACATAAAGGAAAAGTATTTCAACATTACAGTTTTGAAAGTGTATTTACACTGTGCAAAGGAAGAAAAAAAATGTGCATGGCAAAACATAAGGGAAATAAAAGGCACATGCTGACTTTGGGGGAGCCCTCTAGGCTGTAGCGCATGAGCTCACTATCTGCCTAGAAATTTATGAATGCATAAATGAATACATTCTGTAGATTTCATAGTTTTCCATCACCAACTTGCTAATTCTTCAGAATGCTCTGGTTGAATTTAATCCCAGCACAGAAAACAATTTATGATAAAGAATAGTCCTGAGCTCCTCATTGTAATAGCATTAGTGACCAGGTCGACATAAATAATAAATAATTTAATAATAATAAATACAAAAGCTGATGGGCTGCATAAACTAATTGCATTCTTTTTCAGAATTTGACCTTCATGGACAGCGACAATACAATGTAAAAATTACAGGTGTTCAGGACTTGTGAATTCTTCCTATGTCCATACTGCCCTTTCTCTCACCCTGCCCCTTGAAGATTCTAGGCCATGTCTGTGCCTAGTAGATAGCTGAAATTTGACAAATGCCTTCTGTCCTTGTTAAAAAAAACAAAGCAAAACAAAACAGCCAAAAAACCTAAGTAAAATTTATTTGCAACGTTCAGCTAATAACATGCCTACTGAAAATTATTAATTACAAAAAGGGGTTTTGGTTTTATTATTATTATTATTATTATTCCTCACCACTTGGCATATCTCTGCATGGTGAAATTCATACGCTCGTTTTGATTTTATTGGTGTGGAAGTTGTTCAGATGTTTACAGTAAAAACACTGCAATAACTGTGCCAGCTAAGGTATCTGTGTAGTGCTAGCTGACTGTTACACCACTGTTTACTTGCTTGTAGTGGAAACTTGAAAAACACGGACTCCTAGAGAGAGTATCTTGGTGACTTCATATGACCTTTGGTTCTCATTTTGGAGGTTTCTTAAATTAAATCAACAAACAAGCAAATCCTTCATCCTGGGTCTGACACTGCTTTCCAACATGATTTCCCTTCCTGTCTTAATCTACAAGGATACGCAGCTAAGCCAGTGGCTTGTATATTACTCCTACTCTCTCTCTCCCAAGGTGCGGTGACCATTAAGTTGCTGAAGGTCAACTATACATTCAGGTGCTGGAGACTTTGTGGATATAAATCCCCATGGAGACACTAAAGTCAATTTCACCCGAACCTGAGGAATGTATGAGCATTTGGAGTCCTTAGTAATGCTAAATTACTTCTCCACTTCTCATCTGCAGAACAAACCAAATTACAGAAGTAGATCGATGACATGGATCTTAGTACTTTTTCACTGCTATTCAACTGAAGCAGAGAGCAAGACTAAGGTTGGTAAAGGAGAGAAGTTCTCTTGGCATGTCTCAACCCCATGGTGCTTATAGAGTTTTAAACATATGTTCATCAAACCAGTTTCCTTCAAAAACATCTTAAGGAGTTTTCTATTGAGCACTTTCCCCTTAACTTCGTGGTAGGCTCTCTATCAAAAAAGCAGCTCAGATGTTTTTGATTTTGTGATGTGAATGTAAAAAAAAACTACTTTTAAGCTTTTGTAATTTTAAAATACTGCATTAATTGTCTTCAAACCAGAATTTTTTCAAGGCTCACTGAAGATTAACAAAGAAGCAGTTTTAAGTTTCTGATTTCAGGGACTTTTGCTAGCACATAGAAAAATTATCTTCATTATGTTTGTATATCTTAGGAAATGCTGAATAAGTTGTCACGGGTTACCCTAAAATCTACCGGCATCCATGACAGGGGTATAGACGGCCTGTAGGACCGCTATCCCAAAAGGAAAAGAAAACAGGGAAAGAGAAAATAAATACAGCGGCAATGATCTAAGGAGGCACACTATTTTACTAAATACTATATCGGAATACAGAATAACACAATATAATACAATATAATTGGAATTAAGGCTAACGAATCAAGTAAAATAAGAGAGAGTGAGTCCCAAAACCGAGGCCTACTGTAACACTAGGCGAAACGGCTGGAACGCTCCCACACAGCTCTCCCCCTGGCTGGCAGGATCCAAGAGAGCGAGTCCAGCACTGAAGTGAGATTATATAGTCCTGGTCATATGACTGACCGTGGTGTTCCCTGGGACATTCAGTCTTCTTTTGTGAGCAGCAGATTCGTCAAAATTATCTATGCTTAACATGATGTTATGATGTGGAATACTGATAGCGAAATTACAAAATTGCAAAACCATGACATAAGTTTTCTCAGATTTTAAAATAAATTACAGCCTAGGATTCTGAACAGATTGTTTAAAAAGGAAAAGGAGTCTGAGAGTCATAGTACTGAGGTGTGTGCATGCTGTATTAACAAAAGGAATCATTACTGATCATTACGCGCTTCTTTGTTAAAGTAAGAGGTTTAACAACTGCTAAAGAACAGGCTGTGACACCGTACCTCTTACTATTTGTATAAGGATAGTTTGAAACTCAGCTATTTAACCTGAGTGAAGAATGCAGGAATCAGTGACACTGTTTTGCATGCTCCCTCTCCTCAGAGGTCCAAGCTTGTGGGGAGAAATAAACACCAACAACCCACAAATGATTAGAAGGAGGACTCGATGACCAATGAGAGCAAATAAACATAATAAAGACCTCTTTATTGTGGACTAGGCTTTACCATTCAGTTTTAAATCCTCGATTTTTTTAAAAAGCTGTGACTTTGGGCAGCTGTTTTTACTCTCATTTAGCTCAAAGTTGGTTGGAGCTCTGTCAGGCACTTATTAGCAAAGCGGCAGCTGTGCAGAGGCCCTTCTGCTCCCAGCTCTGCAGAGAGGCTGGGGAAAAGCACAGCAGCAATATGTAAACTTCCTGATCAGCCACTGACCAACATGAAATCACAAAAATGTGATTTTGCACCCATCATATTTGCCATAAAAGCTAAATGCTTTATACTGAATCTGCTCAGGTTGCTAAAACTCAGATTTCTTTGGTGAGAGACAAAGCAGGCAGTAGACATCTCAGCATTCTTCAGGAATGTCTGTATTAGACCAGGTTAACCAAAATCTGATAAAATATCCTTTGTCTTCAGTACTGATGTTTGTGTCCAGCTCCATGTTACATGTTTTCTAAATGCTACCGCAGAAGTCTTGATTTTTGAGCAATGTAGTCTTCTCAGAAACAATCTTTGTTTTGAGACAGTCGTTCACTAGAGATGAACTACGGCTGGAGGGATCAGAGGAGCTGATCCTCAGCACCATGCCACGGCCTGCCAACACTGCTTAATTTTCTAGAAACCTGAGGATGACAAAGACCATCCATTTTCCAAAATAAACTTGATCCTTATGATCCCCGTGGCCCTGGTTCCCAACTGTTGAACTGATGAAATGTTGAGCATAGGCTGGGATGAGACTTGAGGGGATGTAGCTGCCTCACCTTTCCATCTGGCTCTGAAAGGAAGAAGCCCAGGAAGGGCAGGGAAGGCAGAGCGACTCTGAACACAACCCTCAGCCACACAATGATTCATTAACGGACTAAGCATTCCACAGGTTTTTTGTCCAATTACCCTTTTCCAAGGAGCTGCAGGCATTCAGGTACGCTTGTTTAACTGAATGGCATTTGGAACCTTAGCCTCAGAATCATTTGGAAATTCTGATCTCGTGTAAGCCCTGACATTTGGTCATCTAAATAATGTCCTTACACAACTATACTGCTTATACTGAGAACATATTTTTATCATCTGGCACCTAGAAATGTCACCCAGAGCTACTTTAACAAAAGTAAACATTTATCAATAGCAAGAGTTAGAGAAACTTTCAGCGATCACCTTGTGGTGGCTCAGCAGCCCCAGGACTCTGCAGCTAAAAAGTGGGAGAATCAGCACAGAAAATGATGCTCCTTGTGGTTTTGTATTTGGTCAATTTTGCATCTTGAGCATCTGCACCAGTGGTCCTCCCTTTTATCTTGCCCACCTCCTGCAGTCACCCCAGGAGGGAGGCAGAGCATGGCGAACAGCAGGAAGAAATCTCTTGTCTCTAGGGTTGCTGGTTCTAAAGGAAAGATAGCTCACTACAGAACCAAGCTGAGAGATAAAAGAAACAGAGACCTTTTACCTGCATTTCCTTCAGGTTCCCCCTGTTTTTACAGGGAAATTTGTGCAGAGAAATATAAAAACAGTGTAATTAAACTCAAGCAGAAGTTTCAACTTTAAATCAGCCTGTGCAATTAGTATTTCCATACATCAATCCCTATTTTTCACAAAACATTATTAAGCTCCCATCAAACCCACTACTAACCTTCTCTGCCACTGAGACAATTTATCTGCTCAAATGGGAGTACAAAAAGGGGAAAGGAGAATGTGGGAGTAAGAAACAGCTGGAATGCATATGTGTATGTGCAGCTATTGTTTTCTTTGCAAGAGACTGCTGCAGCTGTGGAAACAGAGCACAGCGCTTCCAACTTTATTACTGAATGTTATTCATTTAGGAAAGAAAAAAAGAAAATAGCATAAGATGTCATAATCAACACTCTAGGTATCATGTCTACATGTAAATGACGTGAAGACAATTTGAATAAAGGCTTTGTGCACACCAACCACAAATTCAGACATTTCCACCAAATTCTGTGCTCTCAGCAAAAACAGATTCCTTTGGATTTACCCCTAATCAGTGTATTACAAGGAAAAGACATACGCTGCAGTGAGTTTAAAGGTGTACTGGAGCTATACAACAAGAAAAGAAGGTCACATAAGCAGGCTGTCCCTGTGTGTTTCTCTGAAGTTAAGGCAAGCAAGTAGGAAAGGAAACCCCATTAATTAGTAGAAGATGAAATTCTCTGTCCTGCTCCAGTTGTTTCTGCAGGAAGGAAAACAGAAGAATATGACATAAAGGGAGTCTAAAAGCAACAAATTGCAGTGCAGAAGAATCCTCCCCTCGGGTACAACAATAAAATGGTCCATAGACTCTGTTGCAAGCACTGCACACCGCTGGAGCAAAACCAGTGTGTCAGAACTGGGACACAGCAGTTGGCACTAGTCTTTGTGCTACAGCACATCACTCCTGAGCACAGAGAGCATGCAGGTGGCCTTCATCTTACCCTCTGTGTGTGCGCTGCTGTGCTTTGACAGCATACAGCTCAGATGCTATTAATATCCTGGACTAGGCATGTTTGCAGATAGGGTAAATTTCAGTGACTCTTCAAAGCATACTGCCTACAAGAATACGTGTCTGATACCACAGGTCTCATTACTTGACTGGAGCAAAAGTAGTGCCATCTAACTGGGTGAAATATTTTAAAGTTAAAAATCTTGAGGTTTAAGCTTACAATTCTGCAACAGCTTAGGAAAATATCAATCTGAGCATTGTAAAATGACCTTGAATGACTGAGGACAAAACGACAAGATACAGAATAGAGGCTAAAAGCTACGATATCATTTTATATGTAACTTGAGAGAGAGAATTGCTTTCTAATTAAATAATATTGCGGGACTGAAAAAATCAGTTTTATTCAAAGACTCAGACACACTTAGAATATTTTAGATATCTTCACACAACATGCAAACAGTGTGAAAGTTATCATTTCCTATTAACGACTGAACAACTACATGAACATGGCATTTCTGAGTGTGACACTGGAAACTGCCATACTGTCATTGCTTTATTGATCTTAAGTATATCATACGCCAGCAAGTTTCTTCCAAATCCTTAGATTAGGCTTTAAGACTTTAAATTAGAGATAAATTATTACCAAGAGTATGCTAATCAAGCCACAATCTCCTTTTAGTGTCTTAAGGCAACTACCATGAAAAAGAGAGATTGAGTTCCAGTCCCCTTAATGAATATGTAGCTACTTAAAAAGAAAAATCAATTCCATTAATTTCAATTGAATTTTTTTTTCCTCAATGTCATCAAGATGCCAAAATGAGCCCCTGAATTAATGGGTGAAACCCCTTTTCTATTGCAGAGCTTAGGAATACTGATTAAGAAATATTCTTAGATGATTGCCTGTCATCTCAACTTCACTGTTCTATTTGTTCTGCTTAATGCACTGTCATATAACATTATCACACAACATGTAGATTTACATCAAAAGAAAAAGATTATCTCAACTTTCATCTCCCACATATCACACAGCAATCCAACATGGCAGGTTATTCATTTAGAGTAATGAGATGTACCTGAGCTTTTACGTTGAGGGCTTAATTACACATTAATACTGTTGAATACACTATGTAATGATGAACTGCTATTCAAAAGTGAAAAGAAAGAGTGCACAATCCACTTATTCCACTTAAGCAATATTAGGTTTCACACTGACTGCAATGCCTACCTAGGTACTTCATGTTCAAGATCTTTAACACCAGCTGCACTCTTGTCAGCAAGATAAAGATGCCTTCTGCTGTTGTCTCTACAGGTGTCCTGGGACGGATGAATGCCAGAAATGGTTTCATGCCATGCCAGAGCTTCTGCTAGAACTGAATTCATTTCCCAAGAAAAGCTGCAGCCCTGACTGCATGAACAGTTCTATCCACATTGAACTGAAATGCTACCTGACTTTTCGACAACACAGATAGTCTGCTGTAGTGATACTCACTGGCAACAGCAGTGGCAATGAATCATCAGCAAAAAGAATACTCTTGATGCACAACAGAGGGCCAGGAGGCAAGAGACACACTTCCCTTTGGGTTCCGTGCAGCTTTATGCCTGAGCATTGAAAATGAATTCAGCCCTTCTGATGCTTCTATATTAGTTCCTTAGTCTTCTGTGCTTCTTGTGCAGCAGAGACACAGTAGCTGATATTCACAGTGGACTTTTTAGTCTTCAGGTCCAAACATGGTAAGATGCAAAGGAGCATCACCTTGATTCTAAGATCACTTGGTAAAACACAGCACTTACAAACATCTACTTATTTGGTCTGATCACTAGTAGTCATCCCTACATTCTTTCACATACTGCTAGCTACCAAATGAGATCCTACTGCCACACAATTCAGACTGTTGATACCACTGTTGGATTTCCTTTCTACTTTCCAATTCACTTGAGAAATATTGCATTAAAATCCCTTTCTTCTTCTTCTTCTTTTTTTTTTTTTTTTTAATTTTTTTTTAATTTTTTTATTTTTTATTTTAAGAATTGACCACAACATGCAAGTCCTTTTTTGCCTAAGGTAATAGCTGGTGTTGAGGTCAGCGTGTGCAGTTCCTGATGGAATCATGAGTTAAGATAAAGAAGTATGTTATCAATCTGGGTCCCAGATGAAAGTTTCCTGATTGACAACATAGGAAAATGAAGCATCTTTGTTTATTCACACAGGAGATTCAACATGGAAATCAAATGCTTTTGCAGCCATTATCTGAACAAATGGATGTAGATGTAGGTGTGCTTCTGACAAGAAGAAAGAAGTGGGGAGCCGTGTTTCAGTGCTGTCAGTCATTTAAGGTGACAGTTTTTAACTAACACATAGATATTAAATACTGTATAATATGGCATAAAAAGGAAGCTAGACACCTGTTTTCAATGTGTTTCTTTCTTAAGGGATTTTCAGATTTCTGGGATGCAACAGAAGCATGAAGACAGACTGAACTGTTTTCCCACATAATCCAGAATGCTGTGGTGGTCTGTTTCTTTCTTTGTTAAGAGCTCCATGTGCTGGGACTCAGAAGGAGCCAAACTTCAACAGATACTATACCCAGCTCACAGAAACCCTTCCCTTATAACAGAAGAAAGTATTAAAATGACCCTAACATTCAGCTTTCACAGCTGCATCAGATAAGACAGCATAAAGCCTGGAGCCTGGCACTTCACTGGACTGTTATCTGCTTATATACCAAACAGACCAAAGTTTCTGTCCTTGCATTTTTGCCCACTTTAGGAAAAGGCTAGGGAAAATACAAGGCAGAGCAGAAGCTGCAGTGAAACTGGGGGTTATTAGCTACATATGTGATGGCTGCAAGGGTGTCAGGCTGTGGGGTGCTACAAAATTTCCTCCTACCACTACCGCAGAGAACAAACTATGGTTAATATGGGGCTGAGGTTAACAGCACATCTATGGTGTAAGCTCTCAAGAAACTGAATAATGAATTGGTTTGGACAAATTCTTCTTTGTTTCCCTCCTATACTCTAAGGAACACAATAAGTAGCACTGTCTTGAAGGTCACTGCTGCACACTCTAATCCCTTCTAACAAACAGTAATTTCTCATTTATTTTGCTCCTCTGTAGCATCTTACTCTACTGGCTGCACAGTGGAAGTGCCCAAAAGCCTCACAGAAATTGAGGCTGAAGAGAGAAATGAGGCTGGGTAATAAAATGGAGTATTAGGTTGGATGGGAATGGAAACAGGTGCCTACACAGTGCAAGTCCAAAAAAAAATCCTGAAACAACATATCTGACATGTACAGCAATTACACCTAAAAGCAGCCAAAGCATCTATAAAAGAATTTCTATGATATATGAATGTTTTCATGAAACTACGCCTTATTTAAGATGTTACTGATTAAGTCTGATCCCAGACAAAATAATTCTAGAATGACTCACGTAATAGAGTGACACGAGCATAAATGAGGTGGAAATTGGACATATACAAAGTTTCGGCAGTATGCATTCAGTATATTGAACACTAAATACAACCAATGCTGTCAGTGTCGTATGCTTGCCTTCTGTGGAGTTTTTTCCCCTTTGGATGAAAACACTGGTTTGATAGAGTGATATTAGCATTACATACCTTACGATAAGTGATTTCAGGAGAGATACCTTCTTGGAAACACAGACCGCTTGTACTGAGGCAAGAAGCATACTCATCCATACATATAAAATTATTCACTATATTGAGAAAGAACTTCAAGGCAACCTGGCAGAGGGATTATTGGCCTGATTCACACAAGAAATCCAAAGATGAATTTTTCAGTGACTACAAAGGGTACTGGTTCAGAGCTCTAATTTTGGTCTAGCTGTAATTTCCATACCTACAAGAACTCAAATGGTCAGTGCCAGATGGACAATTGTGTGTGATTCATTTTATTCTACAGTCAAACCCAAAGATGTTCATATACTCACACTTATCTCATTCAGCTGTGTGCTGTTCTTATTCCTGAGTTCACTATGACCTACCCACATATATTATGCAAAAAAGGGTAAGCAGCAGTTATGGTGTTTTGTCACTTATTGATTGCATATATCGTCATGGCTCATGAATTTCCATCACTAACTTCAACACTTGGCAAAATCAATGTAATACTGTAAATCAAAATCAATTAAGAAAAACTGAAGTAATTTGTCATCTTTTGGAGTGTGTGGCATTTAGGTCTCAAGCGTTTCTTTGGAGTCATGAGAATCAAAATCCATTTAAAAATTAAAAATAAAAGGCAAAAGTAGTAGTTATTTGGGAAACATCACATATTAATTAGAGAGGAAAGCATTTTCAGCATTTAGTAAAGCGTATGTTTCAGTGAATAACTACAGAGCTCTGACACTAAAAAATCCCTTTGTATGGACTTTCCACATCTTAATTTTGTTACTTAATTTCCTTAAATTAACTCCCTTAATTCCCATAAATTCCATGTAGATAGAAGAGCTTTCTGGGATGGGATGGATTAAAACTCTTGCTGTTTTCTGAACTGATGCTTAAACGCACTTCCACTGTTTGCAGCACCATAGGAATTGAGAAACTAGACTGTGAATATGTTTATACCTAAGACACAAATAGGTGCCTAATGGGTTTTTCAAAACCATGTCCCTAAAACTCTAAGAAAATAATGCAAGTTACTTAATACAAAACTACAAAGTTTACTGATTCCCAATCTACATCAGTCTGCATCATTAAGCTTCTAAATAACTTTGTAAAATACGGATCTTTAGAGTTTTTCTGGAACCCTTACAATGCCAACCAGTACAACTGAATTTGTTAAGGCAAACACAAACTTAGTTATACTTTTGCGTGAATGGGGAAGTCCTTAGAAACAGCATGGCAGTTTTTAAAGCAGGAAAAAATAGGTACACTGACCTATGGACATTTATTTTGGGCAAAGAGTATTGGTGAACTGTTCTCTGTTTTATAATGTTATTTTCACAATAGAGCTATATTATATTTAAGTAAGTGTGAATTACTTCGTTGCCTCCCTGCTTTCTTTCTTTAACAAGACCAACAAAGAAATGGTTTTCTCAGTGTTTTCAAATGAAAACAATAATCTTCAAAGTTAAAGCAATTCCTACACATCTGATCTTCAACCTTAGGGTATCTTGTGGGAGCTGAACATTTGTTAAACTTGAATATAACAAGACCACAACCCATCACTCCTTTCCAAGCACAATTAGCTACATGGTAATTACTCAATCAATTGCAAATAACTTGTCGTCAATGCCTTTCTAAAGTTAACAGCCATGTCAATAACATCAAAATTAACAAAATGCTAAACATTCAGGGTTTATTCTTCCTGGGTTTAATACTCAACTCCCTGTGGGAGAGGAATAAGGGATCTGTAAAGGGAAGTAGAAGAAGAAAACAAGGTCTCCTTTGTATCTGCCATGAATAAGGAGACAAAATATTTCTTTCCTCTCTAGGAGTCAAAAATGTGCTAAGGGCGGGGAAAGTAATTACAACCAAACACATGCATAGCAATTTGTTCACAGTGCATAGTTATGTCTGTGGTACAAGTGTGCAATAAGACACAGAGCTTGAAGAGTAACAGCAGAACAGCACATCAGTTTCATTAGTATAAAACTTTTCCCTTCACTTGTCCAAGGGTGACTCAGCACCAAAGAACTGTTGAATGTGCCTTGGTCTTCCAGCCTCAGCCCTGGACTCCAAAATGGCATACAAAAAACCTGCAGTTAGGTTCAATGCCATAGAGATAGGAAATAAGAGAGCCAGAAAGCCAGCTTCACACAAGGCAAAGCAAGAAAAGCAAGAACACAGTTGGGTGCAGGATGGCAACTGGTTTACAGGAACAAGTGTTTCAGTGTTGTGTCATGACCATTTTTGTTATAGATTTTTATCCATCTATATTAAGCAAACCTGGAACTTACTGTACTGCACTTCCTTACCATAATACAACTCAAACTCAACAAGCCATTGACAGCTTTGCAAATGCTCACTGGGATTATCAAAGATCAGTGAATTAGGTTTCTCACAAGGGAACAACAATTCTGTAGCAAACTAGTTTTCAGCAGCTGGTCACAACGAATATAGCTTGGAAAGGATGCATCCAGCCCAGGAACAACAGAACTGAAATACATTCTGAAATGGTACACACCCTGAGACAGTTGCAGAAAAAGCATGGTTGGACATGCGTTCACTTGAAATACTTAACTACTGAGATTTGGCTTTGTGCTATGAAAGGAAGTTTTATTCTGAGGTTTTAGTTTTTTGGTATGCCACATAAGCTCCCTTTCTCCCTTTATTGTCATAGTAATATCTAAATATTTTATGAGTGAGAGGTCTTTGAACTACGTTTCTCTGACCCACTGACCAATTCTCATTTGTCTCTTTGAAGATGAATCACATATCCTTTGAGAAATTAATCACCTTCGTCTATCAAACAAACAAACAACTGTATTTCCATTTGTTGCCAATGCTCCAGGTCAGTTTAAAGGCCGATACATTTTCACTTACTATCAATAAGTTGCACAAACTTAATTCATTTTTCATCTCTCTTAAGTCAGCCACTCCCAAAGTTACAGGCAGAAAAGGAATAAAGGAAGAATATCTTCCCTTTCATTGGGGTTAATGTAAACTCTAAATTCCACCAGAGAAATAAAAACATGGCTGTGTATATCCACATGTCTTACTGTGTGGAATTACATGTGACAGTGACACACAGGTTAAGGCTATCCCAGGTTAATATTCGGTGTTTCATGAAAACATACAGTTTTATAGTGTCATGAAAAGATAAAACTATATCTAACAAAGGACAATTTTTAGCCTATCAAAGAAATTCATAGTTAAGCATGTGTGGATTAACTACACTTTCTGGAATCTTCCAGACTGTTCAGGTTCAGAAAATATGGGAGTATTTTTCCCTCCACTTTTGCACGATTCCACTCTTGTTCTTGAGTGAAAAAACCCATACTTGAAATTATGGGCCAGTCGCAATTCTACAACCTAATCTATTATGATTGGTTTGACAAGGGAATATCTGCTTTTCTTCTGAGATTACCTGCACTCCCTTAACAAAAGCTGAAATAGCTGTTCAAACTGTTTTGCAGTTGAACTCAGAATGAAGACTTTATCTTCACTATGATTTAGAGTACTTTCTTATGACAAAACCTACTCTTTACTTCATTTGTTCCAGAAAATCATCACTATTCCTGCCAAGCAAATACACATGCTTTGCATCAACTACATTTAGAATCTACATTAGAATCCAAGGCTTGTGGGACCCCTGGAATCCCAAGGCTCAGTATAAAACGGCCTTCAGAGACTCACCTGCAAGTTCAGGTAATTGCCTTATTCTCTGCTTACACATTTTCATTTGCTTCTCCATAGATGTCACTGCTCAAGGTCCTACTTTGGTCTCTGCAAGATTTCAGGAATTCCCTGTGTCCCCACAGATGTCACTATTCCAACAGCTACAGGGCTTATAAAGAAAACTGGACAGACAGGGTCATGTTTCTTCATTCAAGCTCCTGATTCTGATGGCCACCTCAAAACCAGTTTCTTTAACATTAAATGTAGGGTTTGTTATGCCTTTTACTTTAAGGAAAAAAAAAAAATCACCTTTATCACCTGAAACTTCTTTTTCTCATGGTCTCACTTATCAGTATGAGAAGGAACACTTCTGAAATCTCAGAAAAAGAAAGATACCTCCAGCTACATTACAACAGAAGGACACAAGCAGAAACTGAAAAACAAGAGCACCATTCAGACATTCATGCAACTTCTCATATAGATACACATAGAGGCAGACTCCTGGAGATAACAAAACAGAGAGCAGCGCATTTTGCTAATCCACCCGTTTTTTCTGTTGCTTTTCTTGCCGGAAGAAAAAAAATCTGTTTTTCTTGCTAACTTCCCAAATTTCTCATTCTCTCTTTGAGTCTACAAATTGCAAGGTGTGTTACTGAGACAGGAAATGCAAAACAACATCCTAACATTACAAATTTCAAATGTGTGACTATTAGGGAGATACTGACTAGCCCACAGATGGGAAAGACATACTTAGATTAGCCTGCTGGACAAGTGGAAACACATGAAGTATACTATACCATTTAATAAAAGCCAAAAATGCATATACTCTCTTTCACCCTCTCACCAGAAAGAATGATTTCTCCCACTCACTCCCTCAAGAATGTGCTTACAAAATTCCACTTCCCCTGACTCAATTACTTCAAAGTTCTTCCCAATTATGGGAAGTTGCTCATTTAAATTGTGTTTGATGGCCTCCTACTACCTGCAGATAGATTAATTTCTAGAAAAGAAACAAAAGAAATGAAGCACTATGTCTGCACAACGAGCTTTCAATCCTCAAGCAAACTGGCAGCTAAGGAAGCAAAATACAGACTTGGGAAGTGTGGGATTTCTACTGATTTGTCTTGAACTTCCTACCAATTACACTCTTGGACATGTAGAACAAACTATAGAGAACTCTGTGTTAAAATGGTACTGTATCTCCTTGAGATGTTCCTCTTCCTACTCTCTCTCAGAGACTGCTCACGGTAGAGAACATTTGCCTTGGTCTTAGCAGAAAGCTACTTTAATGACAGCTGAAGCAAACATCCCAGGTTGTGGCTGGATCTTAAAAAGAGAGAACTGCACTCCCACCAGCTCCCTCTAGTACAGAGCAGTAAACTCTGGTTTCAGAAGGAGGACAAAATTCAACACAGCATCTTAGGTCACACAGCTAGGCTCAAATAAATGTGACCATCACAGCTCTTCATTCTTATCAAACCAAAATAATAATCCAGTTCTCCTGCAGAATGCTGTGATGTTAGCCTTAATGATGTTGCTAAAACCGTGTGAAAATCTTTGATAGAAGCAGCTATGGAGGGGCAAAACTGTAGTCTCTGCTTTACTACCCAAGTAGCTACAGTTTCCATGGTTCACTGACTTCTCCCAGAGTCTGTGATGACAATTACAGATACGGAATTTCTCATCTTTACCCCTCTGAAAACAGCTTTCAGAAACTCCTAACCTGAGCCAGGCTGAGAGCACAGATTACAGGGAAGAAGGACAGAAGGAGGGGGAGGTCAGGCCCATTTTTCTGACTTCCCCATTTCTCACTCACCCATCCCTCTAGGCAACATGCACTGCCAGTGGCTCTTTGCCCCACACAAGTGCAAGCAGCCCAGCCCATATCTCCTTTCTGGTCCTCCAGCTGACAGCAAAGTTCTCTCTTGGCTCTGCTGCAGGCTGTCCTCCTGCTTCACTGGCTCTTGCATTATCATCCACCTACGCAGATTAAGACATGGTTTCTTTCCTTCCTCACTTCCTTAAATAATGAACTGATGAGGTGCAAACTTAGAGGCAAGTGGTATCAGCAAACTCACAGTCTGTGAACAGTTTTTTCTTAAACCATAATGGCTGTGTGTCATACATAGTAAATAGGTTAAGTCATCCACTTCAGCGAAGGGAAGCAATCTGTTCTCTCTCTGTTCTGTTGTGCCAATCTCCAGGTGCACCGTGTGAGCAGAAAACGCTCGATTTTTCCAACAGGATTCTCATTCCCAGCTGAGGATGCAGAACGGGAGGGCACAAACAGCCAGCTATACTGCATTCACTTCTCTCTGATTTTTGTGTATTACCTGTCTTCAGGTACCTATCACTTACTTCAATGGACTGTCTGGGTTTATTTAAATTTCCTTACCTAAATGACTCATTTAAGGAAATCCACATTGTTACTGACAAGTGTGTTTGGGAATGTTTGTATTAAAATCTTGTAAATAACTGCTTGACTGACTTTTAAACTCAGTTTCATCTAACTAACAAAACAAACTAATGTAACAATAAACTAACAAATAGAATGATGCATCCAAATTGCACACCAATGACTAGGAACAGCGCATCCACAGGCAGTTTAGCAAATCAGCAATTCAGATACTCAGGATTTCACTTTGGAGACAGACGACATTTTCTCTCGGGATAAGGTCTTTTGCTTTCCTTTATTTCTACCTGTGCCACAGAAAAGTTGGACCCATAGTTGACATTATCAACATACTGCACTCTACTTCCGTCTCTTTGCCAGGTTTTTAAGACTATTGTGTGCAACCGAGAAGTCGTGATGAGTGCAGAAAATGTAACCGTCTCCTAAATGTCTTTATGTTGCCTTTATTAACTTTCACATGCATGGAGATGATGTTGCTGTGACAGAAGGCAGCACAGGCCAAGCCTGATGCTGACATCACTTCCTCTACAGAATAAGAACACAAAGACAACCAGTAAATATCACCACATTCTCACTTCACTTGCATGTGTTGACTCAGTGTGATCCACGCAGCCTGCACTGGGGTGGGAAATGAAGTCAAGGCACTGGTAGTCTCTGGCCAAGAAGCTGACACAGAATTTGTCTTTCCCATTGCATTTTAGAACTGCAAGAATCACTAAAATAAATCTTTGTTTATACTGATTTATATTTTTCAGTAAACTTTCTGGAATTCATTTCCATGTTACCCCTTCCCTTTGCTAATGCTTCCTAAAATGACTGAAAATTAAGATATGAAATCTGCAGTGTTCGGGCAATTTGCATAAAATATTTTAGTACGCTTTTAAAGGACGTGTAGTTAAATTTATGCGCTGTGCCTAGTTCATTTAGACTCAAAATCTGAATGCTTTCCAATATGAAGTCACTAACTAGTCTACACCGGGCCACTGTAAACCTGGAATATTTCCATTCATGTCAGTGCAATTGATGCTGAGTTCCTAATTGCAAAGGGCAGGAGATTTTGATGCTTTGGAGGTTTGGGAGCGAGACAAGTTGACTGCAATTTAAGCACAGTTGTCAAAGCCCAAACTGGTGAAAGATTCAACTGAAAAGAAACCTGTTTATGCAGGAAAATGTTTTTAGTTTGGATGAGCACAGGATAGACATACGTAGTTTTCTGTATGGCATTAGCAGCTGATAAGCACAGAGCAGACGGCTGAGGGGAAACATTTTAATTCCATGCCTTCCTGGCCTGTGTTGCATCAGCACCAACTGTTTCAGACATTTTTTGCAGCATGGTAATATTTGCAAGTGCTTTCTTCAAAAAAAGAGCCGAATTTAATTCCAAGCGTGCAGGACTGTTTTGACACAAGTGATCAACTGCTAGCAAAAAGAGCAGATTCAGGACACACTTGTTCCATTTGCTAAATTCATAATTTCCCACATGCAAGCCAAGGGAATTAAGCTTGACAGGGGTGGGTTTTTCAGGATTCTTCTTTTTTCAAGCCAGCTACTGTGGCCCTATAAGTTGGTTGCCAGCAGACTGAAACTTCAGCAGTGACAGCAAATTTATTTTTCAAAGAATGGTGACAGAGAAAATGCAAACTTATACGTACTCCTTGCTACAGTCCAGATATCAAAACTGTACTTGGCTTTCTGTATTCCATAACGTTCCCTTTCAAAACAGACACGAAATAGCACTTGCAAAAACTACTTCCAACTACATACATGATGATTTGATATAAATCATTTTAAAACTAAAACCCTTCTACCACGACTTTCATCTGGATAACAACTCCTAATGCAGTAGTTGTACTTCACAAAAATCAGGTCAGACAACACATTAAGAAGGCCCACAGACTTCTATTCTACAGACTGTTTGATCAGCACTGTAGGAAAATGGCAGTAGCTGTCTCTAAGAGTAATGCATTTTTTAGTGCAGCAGGTTTTCTCTTAAGAAGTCTCTTCCAAGAATGCTAGCTCAAATGAAGATGCTGCCAGTTTCAGCTTTTAGGATATAATCTTGATGGTTTCGGTCTAGTAAGGGATTATTCTACATACCTTCCTCATCATATCCACCTTTGTGGAGAGGAAGAGAGCAATTAAGAACATGTAACCAAAATCCAGTTCTCTGAAAACAAGCAACAATTCCATTTTTTGCCAAACACAATTCCAATGAAAATAAAGTGTATATTGCTAATAAAAACAGGTATTAGCCATAGCAGAGGAAACACCTGGAGCGTGACTGAGTGGCCATCTCTGATCTTTAAAATCCAACAGTAATCTTGCAGGAAAAAAAAATCCTTGCTGTTAAAAACCATATGTCTACTTCAAAAGAACTGAAAGCTTCACAAGCTCTGTTAAGAAAATGCTTTTGTACGTCGATGAGGAGAAACTCCTCTTTCCATTAATTCATCAAATTGTTCTTTCCTCAGCCAAGCAACTACAGTAATGAGAGTATTAATGAGTACAAGTGTACTTGCATTCTTGAATACTGTCAGGAGCTGTACCTGCCTATTAGCTCCGCAGCCTTGCATATGATTTACGATCACCTTGATCTGCAATACAAACAATTTCTTGCAAAGAAATATATTCAAGCAACTTTATCTTGAAGGTCTACGAGCTACAAGGTTTAGCCCCACCTACAGAGAAATTACAGCTTGTGAAGGACAAATCCTTCCTTGCTCACCATGGGAAGTACAAGACAGCCCAGCTTCTCAGCTTGTACTGGCCTTATTTTTCCAGCTTTATCACAACAACATGGGCACAGAAAAGATTCTGCCCTTTTGATAATTTTAACTACCAAAATTGGCACTGCCATTTTGGCAATTTTTCACCTAATTCTCCAGAGAAATACAACAACAACAAAAAAGTGGACCTATTCAACCTATTGTTATCTTTGTTTCATACCAAGGGGTGACACCCAATGAAAGCCTCACACATCAGGATGCATTTACATGGTCCCTCTGACACAGTCGTGCAAAAACAGATAATTATTCAGCTTGTTATGTACCAGAAAAATGTGGAAGGGAGAGCAGGAAAAGAAACCCACCAAAACACAATCAAACCCCAAACAAACACACAGGGCTTTAAAAGCCTGTGGCTGAAAAGGTGACCCAAAAGGCCAATATGATTTCCTTAACTAAGCCTGAAAATATATTCAGGAAATTCAGTTTCAAATTCTAAGATGAGGAATTTGGAACAAATATGTTTAAGCTACAAGCTTTTTCATTCTTAAAATACATCCTTGAGGAATAAGTAAAAGCAATTGGGTTTGCTACTTTTATGGTGATTCTTTTCATATGGGCTATAAATGCATTTTTAAGGTGAAATTTATACACAGTAAATTTCATTACCCATGCAGACTACAATTTGTGCTAACAGAGCTGCTGCACTGCATTTTAGACAGGAGGATCAAAATCCAAACTGAACATGAATGAGAGGAACAGCCTGAACTAAAACTGAAGGCAATTCAATGACAACTGCAAAGCAGGGCTTTTAAGTAGCAATAACCAACTGCACAGATAGAAGAACATTTTTTTTCCCCTCACAGAATCAAGATCCAGGTCTTACTGATAACCCAAAGTGTAGATGAGTCAGTAGTGACCTGATGTTGTTGGGAGAAAAAATATCCTCTTACAAAGACGTATAAAAGTGACTGGCAAAGTAAAACATAAGACACTCTGTTCAATGCATGGAAATGCAACAGCTGACAAGAGGAAAAGGAAATGCATTTGCCTCATATCCATAATGATCAGACCAGAGAGGGAACATACCTCGAACACGGCTGGTTCCTTTTTAACTATCAGGGTGGCTTCAGTGCACTCTGACCTGCACTGTACCATAGTGTGGGTGTTCTACCGGGAACAAACCCATGGGGGATAATCATCAGCTTCTAATTTGCTGATCATGGCCTAACCAGTAAAGTCAGCACAAGATCTTCTGTTCCTGTGACATTTTCTACCCTTCAGCAGTAGAAGAAGAGTCATGCACTCTATGATACACAGATGCTTTGGCCAGATTTTCTGCTGAGGTGAATTCATGCCAGTAAAGGAGTCACGTACTGCTTTCAATTGCTCAACAATGAAAATGTTTTAGAAACTTTGGGATTTAGAACAAAATAATGTGGCAGTACTGGTCTACTAGAACATTGCGTCCTACTCTGAGCATGACTTTTAATACAATAAAATGATGAGAGGAGAACATTAGGAATCATCAGTACATAAACCAATATCTATGCAGAAAGAAGGCAATAACTGATCTTACCCAGGCTACAGAAGGGAAGAGCAGAGATTTTGGACATAAAGGAGATTGATCACCTTTTGTAGTAAAGGAAGTCCTTCACTTAGGAATCAACAAGAGAACATAAACTGAAGCAAGATAGAAGTTAGGTAATAGAAAAACTGTATAACTAAAATTATAACTAAGTCTGCCTGAGGGAAATCTCCATTGAAGATTTAAGGGACAAGTTAATTCCATTTATTTTAGTGATATTTTTGTTGTCATTTCCTGAGAGGAGTGGGTTAGGGAATTTATTATCTACTTCTTAAATCCCTGTTTTCTGGAGGTGACTGTATGGATATGGAAAAGCCAGCTTGCTCTCTCATTCATGGCTGGCTAGGAGCAAGACCATTTCAGTTCAGGAGCCAAACAAGATCGTTTTCACCGTGCCCACGTCAGTCAGCTGAACTTTGCTCAGACCCAGCTCACCTTGCTGTGCAGCAAGAGCAGCTGGATCCACATATCATGGCTGAAAAAAACAAGCTGAGCAGCATGGTGCTTCATTTGTTCCTTCAGCAAAAAGACGGCCAGCTCCACACCACTACTGGAACACTGGCAGCACACGCAGCAGCCAGGTCCAGCACAGGCAGACAGCGCCAAGAGGGGTTCGGGCCAGGGCACTGCAGACGTATGCTGAACATCTGCACTGCTGAAAACACCTTGTTCTCATATCAGATTGCAAACCAAAGTGTAACAAATTTCCCTACGCTGCTACGACAAGCTGGCAGTAGCAGAGAACTAGATTCCAGGACTTGTAGTAAATCAGCGAGGCATGGCTTGATTCGAGAAGGGAACGGCAAACTTGAAAGGTGAATAAACATGCCTATGTATCACACTGCATATGATATCATGTCATATCTAGTTAGAAACCCCTGAACTGCTTTCAAGTGCCTTAGGTTTGTTTTCTTTATGAAACGCTCGCAAGCTTTGCACTACCTCTGTACAGCTCCCACTCCTCCTTGTTAGGATCACCTTTTCCAGGTGATACCACAGAGACAGAAAGGCGCACACTAAATATCAACTGTTTATTGGAAAATCTCCCTTGACAGAAGGCTTTTAAAGTGTTTTGAAAATATTTTCAGAGCTGTGATAAATCTTAATATGTATATCCTATATATACTTCTGTGGTCAACTATAATAAATCTAGCTTTAAAAGACTCTAACTCAAGTATAAATATTCTTGCCCTACAGATACAAAACCTACATGCCAGTAACTGATGAACATAAACATAAATTCTGTTCCTGCCTGAGAGATATATCAAGCTTGCAATTCAGCAAAAAAAAACTGAAGAATTAGGGAGAGAACTAAACAATGAGGTGAGGTGATTCCATTCTTTCTTGGGGAGAAGAGGTGGCTTGGCTTCTCCTTTTTTCAGTGCTGGAGACAGAATAATGGGAGATGCAAAAAAATGGATTAAGTCTGGGCAGCTGAACTGATGGGGCCCGGAAAGAGACATCAGGCTCCAAAAGCACAACCTGGTAGGCCAGTGTCCAGGAAAGTCTGGATGACATTTGAGAGGCTGCAGAAGCTTAAAAGTGATTCTGGGACAACCTAAAAGGCTCAAGTTGGGGTGCTGGTTTATTTTTGCTTTGCTTTTCATTTCATGTTGTGCTGTCTGCCTGGGGCCAAAAAGGCAATTCAAGACCAGGATAGACATGGAAATCCTTATAGCATCCTCTAATCACTATATCAGTTCTCTTCCAGTCCCACTAAATGACGTTGCCATTGTCCTTCTTGAAAGCATTTTATCTATTAAAAATCTAATTTGACTTTTCATTTGTTACGTATTTCTTCAGCACAGTGAAGCTCGAGGAATTTCATTCAGAACATCTTACACAAAGGAGGAGCAGTCATATAGCTTAACAAAGGCACTTTTAATCACCTCCTCAGAGATGTCCCTTTACCTCCCACTGACCATATAAATAAACCTATACAGGACCCTAACTGTGGTGTACTCGTTTGTATCTAAGAGACCTGAGGAAGGGCAAGTGCAATGGCTTGATTACTCCCCACAGAACAGACCTGTACTGACTTTCCTGGTGCCAGCCATAATATTTTCAACTATCACCATTCTTCTTACACCAAGTTTTGCCTTATTCATGTCTGACACAAAAATCTGAATTTGAAAACATTCTAAATATTTTTCTTTTCTAATCCTATTTTCCATATAACTACGTCAAGAATGATTCCAATGCAGAAACTTGTTCTTTATTTACAACTACCATCAACCTAACTGCATTCAGTCTTAAACTGAAAAAAAAAAAAACCACCCGTGCTCACACAAGCACCCCTATCATCATGTCTGTGATAGTCTAATAATGTATGTATATTTAAACACATTCATCACAAAAGAAACACAAACCACAAAGTAGCTTTCTCCTAACTAACAGGCCGGGAAAGGGTTTGTTCACCAACTGTCCTTGTATGTAATGGGGTGCCCTCACCCCACAGGCAGGGCTTCCCAACACAGGAACCTGGGCAGAGGACTCAAGCCCACAGAGTAAAGCCCATTACCTTCATGAACGGTTAATGCCTCTTCATGCTGTATCTGCTTCTGACCCCAAATACATAGGACGATCAATAGTTTCCTAAGAACCCAAAGAGCCAGAATAAAAACCAACAACTACAAAATTAAATCATTTCAACTGGAAATGCTTACTACAATTTTTTTTCCTGTAAGATGTCTCAGACTTGGACATTAAGGAAAACAAAATAGCCCACAAACTTAATTTTGCCTCAGGAATGTTGACTCACCGCGGCTATTGGTAACAAAACATATGTTTTTGCTACTGAAGTGAGCAGATATGACTCAGTTACACAGAGGAAACTTGTTGAATAACACAGTGTCATCTTATTATGACAGCTTTCCAGAATCAAAAAGCACTATAAAGACTCGCACAGAAAAGCTACACCGCTACAAAGAAAACTTCTAAATCAATTCATTGTTGGAGATCACAGTCGGTTAACAAATGCAGTGTAGGAGGCAACTGTTGGCACAAATGCAGAGTATTAAACTTCAAGGTCACTTGAAGGTCACACTTAGTAGTAGCAGGCAGAGTATCAAAAGGATGCTAAAAAAGCCACTTGGCTCCTGCTGACAATACTGATAAGAGCCTTAGGGTTCACACAGAAGCCATTAACACACTACTTGAGCTGCATTTTCCTGGCTGAAAACAGCCAATGTTTTGTATGGCAGAAATATAATGCACTGTACAGAAAGATCCAGCCCAACATCAACAGAAACATCTCTACTGAAAGCATCTATGAAAACACTTGACTCCTCCAAGAGCCTGCTGTTGCTGGACTCCGTCTGCCACCAACTCGGACCTGGCAAAGGTTTATAAGGAGCAGGTAAAGAAGTGCCAACATTTCAAATTGCTACAAACAAAGCAGAAGCTGGTAACATTGGAAACACAATACATAAACCCTGTAACTGTCTGAGATGGCAAAACTTAATAAATGCTGAAATCAACAGACAACCTTCAGACTCCAAGAGATGCTACATGAGGTTTCACTGTGGGAAACACATTACTGCCAAGGGTTGTAAAAAATAATCTGTGACGCAGTAAAGACTCAACAAGGCTATAATAGTGCCAAACAGCATTACCTAAACTCTTAATCTTTTCATAAGGCTGCATCATGGACAGAATATACACCTAGTATGAGCAAGATGGCCGAATGTTCCTGAGCTCATCACAGAGGCTTACTCTTTTTCACCTTAAAAGAATGCAATGTAAAAGGGCCACAAACACCTACTTGCAAAAGTAAGAACCAACAAAATGTTACCTTCCTTCTAGCTCAATATATGGGCTCAAATTCTCCTTTTCCTACTAAAATGAATTCCATACTGCAATAGCAGCAACAATCAGGTTAAGAAGAAAGATGACAGAAATCTCGCAAACTGTAAAGCAACTTCGAGGAAGTATGTAGCTGACACATGAAAGCCTCTGTATGTTTAGTAACGTATATACTTCCTGCGTGGGTCTGGTGAAAGTACAGGGAACAGTTGAGACTTTCAGAAATAATGCTAAATTTAGTGCTGTTGTATCCTCAGCAGTATGCTGTGGTCTTGGAAAAACAAGATTTATTAGGGCCATGATAGTGCTGACTCCGAAGAGCGTGCGCTCAGGCTGGTTAAGAAGGCTACAGACCAAACACTTAAACACTCCAAATACTTTATTTTTCAACCAGGAGCAATTCTACAGGGTGAGAAGCAACACTGAAGTAATTTGCTCCTTTCCCCTGCTCCAAGATTATTTGCTGTGGCAAATTAGCACCATAAAATACTTTTAGGGTCTGGAGGGAATTTATGGAGGTCATTTGGTCCAACCAAATTTTAGTATGAAACATCAAGTATTTTAATTATTAGAAGCAATACGTTTGACTCTTTTCAACATTTGAATGTTTGACAGTGGAAAATTTCAGTTTTTCACTGTCCACCATAAAGACTGCCCATATGGCACCACACTGTGACACGGTGCAACAAATACTTGAGGAAGATAACCTGACAGCACTAAATAATCATACCTTAAAGTATCTTTGTCATGTGGATCTCTGCACAAAATCATAACCTGAATATTCAGAGTGTACAAAAGACACTAAAAACTGTCTGCTGATGTTTGTGACTTTAAGCAAGGCTTGTGGGATCTTCATTGTACTGCTTTCAATATCTTTAATAGCTCCCAGATACTGGAATAAACACTTCTATATTTATGGTTGTAAGCATTAATAACCAAATACATTCTGTTACTTCATACAGACCCTTTAAAGCAGGCACTGAATTGCTTTTTTCCAACAACATGTGGTGTGGGAATGCACTTTTGGTGCCTAACAAGACAACCAGGATTAACTCTGTGCACTTTCTCACATTCCTCCTACTCTACATGTGGGGACCCCACAGACTACACTTGCTGGTGCCATGAGTACAGAGCAACCTTCCTTTCCCATTCCTTGGACACCTATGCCCAAGGTGTCAGATACAGCTCATCTGTGGTTCACAAGCAAATATCTCAAATTCTACACGTCAAGACAGTGAGAAAGGTGTCAAGGTAGAGAGGTCTTACTGAACCAGGTATTCAAACATATAAACAAACAAACAAACAAGCAAACAAAGGTACAGATTTGGTCCTTATACATCCATTTTCTGCCCTAGGTTGAAAATAGTCTTTTGGACATGGCACACTATATGAATGTCTACTTTCATGTTTGTCATCTACTACAATATCTTTGGGAGCATAATTTCACAGAGAAAAGTATTCAGTTATCTCACGTTTGTCTTCTAACTCTAGAACTACGTTCTTTCTTTTTTCCACCCAAATTACATGTTGATAGGTGGTGATAACAGGCTGAATCAACAAGCAGCTGATAGCTGACACAGTTAATTAATGTGTTACATGTGCAGATGAACTAGAATCATGAAACATGTTTTACTGATTTCTTATTATGAGCCAGCAGGTACAATAAAGTTCACTTTTTAAAATTCTTCTATTTTATCACAGGCCATAAAACGTCAAAAGTCATTTCAGCCAAATCTCAATGGTTAAAACATCTTTCATACTGATATTTTAAATTTGTTAACCATTAGTGCTACCTTGATTTCTTTCTGAACTATTCACATTTCAGCCAACCAGTTTACACACTAATGTCTCCAAAGAGATGTTCTGGTTTTTAAGTACAGAAACTAATAAAATGGGTAGTTGTTATAAAAAGACACAGAGAAGAGAAACAAATCCTACATAGGATAACACAGACAGAATGTTTGTTTATCTCATACTATGCATATTAATTTAATAATCTCAGGTTGGTGAAATTACCTCATTCATTCTTAAACACCCATTCTAAAACGAAATAAATTCACCTCATGGTAGAAAACCTGAAAGTGAAAGAATACAAATCAAGGCAAAAACTATAGGGGAAGGAAAGGGAAATCTCAAAGAGTTACAACTAAGGATTAATGAGAAAGCACTACTGACTTTTGGTACAAAAATGAATTAAGGTAATTGCTACAGCACATGAAAAAAATATTTAAGTTCCCCAAACCCCAAAAGGTTGGGGGATAACCTGCTGGAGAGGAGCTCTGCAGAGAGGGACCTGGGTGTCCTGGTAGACGACAGGTTGGCCATGAGCCAGCAGTGTGCCCTTGTAGCCAAAAAGGCCAATGGCATACTGGGGTGCATTAAAAAGAGCGTGTCCAGCAGGTCGAGGGAGGTGATCCTCCCCCTCTACTCTGCCCTGGTGAGGCCTCATCTGGAGTACTGTGTACAGTTCTGGGCTCCCCAGTACAAAAAAGACAGGGATCTCTTGGAAAGAGTCCAGTGGAGGGCCACAAAGATGGTGAAGGGCCTGGAGCATCTCCCCTATGAGGAGAAACTTAGGGAACTGGGTGTGTTTAGCCTTGAGAAAAGAAGACTAAGAGGGGACCTGATCCAGGTCTATTAAATAACTGAGGTGTGGGGAGCAAAGTGGTGAGGCCAGACTTTTTTCAGCAGCATGTGGAGACAGGACAAGGGGAAACGACCAGAAACTGGAGCATAGGAAGTTCCGTACGAATGTGCGCAAGAACACCTTTATGGTGAGGGTGACGGAGCACTGGAACAGGCTGCCCAGGGAGGTGGTGGAGTCTCCTACTCTGGAGACATTCAAGACCTGCCTTGACGCCTACCTGTGTGATGTGGTGTAGGGAGCCTGCTTTGTCAGGGGGGTTGGACTCGATGATCTCTAGAGGTCCCTTCCAACCCCTATAATTCTGTGATTCTGTGAAAATATGAACTAGACTAATCTGTCAAACAGAAAAAGAGAATTCAAAGATAACACAGGTTCCATAAATCCAATGCCTTAGGTCTCACCTGCTCATCTTCTTCGATGTGTGTTAGTATAAAACAAATGTTTACATTTTTGACTGGTCGTATTTGATCACTTATTTTATGTGCTTGTGCATTTATCAGTGAAATATTATTCTAAGGATACGAAATACTTTAAGAACATGCTCAAATTTATGAGGACTGCTTTACTAGATGCATATAAATGAACAAAAATTAGAGGAACACTTGAATTGTACTCAAGAATGATCAAACACTTTGTAAGTTTAAAGAACTATAAAATAATACTGCATTAACACGTTCAGAGACCCTGATAAAACAAATCAAATAGAAAACTGATTAGTACTCAGAAACACAGAAAAGATCAAAATTAGAACTAAGATGCAAACAGTAATGAAAACAACTCCCTGGGTCTGAACTTTGCCACAAGGATAAGTATCACAAAGACCACAGATAGACAGATCTTCCTCTTCTTTGCCTCATAAATCTGAGAAATCAAGCAAAAATATTTCAATGAACATCTGATTTTAATTTTTCAAAATTGTAAGTCCCGCCTAATCTGACAGTACTGGAAATATTATTTGGCTATTATGATGAAGACAACAAAATTCCCTAATCAACTGAAGCCTAAGTTTACTTTGATTATAATTTCTCTTTTCTCTTCCAACTCTGTAACAGCCTCCTCAGAGTGCTGCTGATTGACAGTCGAAGAGGTTGTACATTTATATCCAACTGTGTTATTTAACATCTGCAGTTTGCATACACTGGACAGTGAGAAAAGCTAATCTGTTGCCATTATCTAGTTAATCACACATCTGATAATGCAATGTTTGCCTCATATTCATATATGTAGTGGACCAAAAGTATTAAACGATATGCTTAAAAAATGCATAAGAAATGTTTCCTGAAAGCAATGCAAGGAAAAGTTACCACAACCTGCACTAAACATTGCTATTCCTTTCATGTTATTATTATATATATATATATATGTATATATATATAATCTTTATTGTTCGTATGCAGTTTCCTTTCCTGCTCTTTCCTCCAAATGTTTCTTTTATAGCACATTAGTAATTACAATGATATGAGCAGGCTTGGAGTTTAACTTTCAGCTGAAGGCTACGGGAGCATTTCATTAAATGGATCTAATGTTCTGCAGAAAGGACACAGGAGAGCACTGATGGAGAATGAAACAAGAAAAGGAAGTCCTAACATTCAATTATGTATTCGTTCTCTCTGTGTGCTGCATATACATGGACAATGTCATCCTAAGTGCAAGATGTGTAACAAGAACATGGAAAAAGATACCTCAACATGTTTGGCAGCAGTCCCACAAACTGTCAGGAAAGAAGTCAGCAGGAATAAATGATCACATACCACAAGAGTTATAAAGGCCTAGGGGGAAAAAATCTTAAAAATTTTCAGAGAAAATCAGAATATGGAAAAAAAAAAAAGCAATTTGTGGAAGAAAACTGAATTTTCACACAGCCCACTTTATCTCCAAATGAAAACAGAAATGATTTGCAGTGTGTTGTTTTAAAAACATTTTGCTATCGCTCTCCTTCAGAACACCTTCTGTAGTTAATGTACTTCAAATGAGCCAGAGAAGAATATGAACTGGAAGAGAAGCCATCCAGTTCAACCTTTTCCCCAAGACAAATTCAGCTACACTATGTCATTCCTGACATATTTGTCTTGTCTGTTCTTAATGACTGCCAACAAAGAAACTCAGCAATTTCCTAAAGCAAGCTGTTCAGGGTTTCACAATCATTACCATCTGAAAGTTCTCCCCACTACCTAACAAGAAGTTTTTTCTTACCGAGTAAAGCCCTTTAGCTGTAGTACCATTCACTATTGACACCGATAGCCCATGATCCTCTTCCTCTTTGCATTAAAGCCTTGATCTTAAATCAGTGAAGACTTATCCCGTCCCTTCTGATCTTTCCTCTAAAGTTATCTTCTCGAGATACCTGCTCACTCTCTCAGGGACTCTATTCAATTTCACACAGTGCTCTGCAACAGCAGTGCCTTGGTCTGAACACAAATGCTTCAGCAACAGCACAGAAGGGATGCTTCACATACCCACCGGGCTTCCCTGTTACACAAAGCAGTATGATGCTCATCTTATTTTTGTAACAGCAGAACAGAACTGACTTTATATTCAATGTATGATTTGCTGTATTTCCAACGCTTTTCTAGAGAACTGCTTTCTAAGCAGTTGTTCACCATTATCTGTTTTTGAAGTTGTTACTTTTGCTCCAACAGCTTCTTCCATTTGTCACTACTGAATTTAATTCTGCTTTTCCAGATTTTTCTGATTTGTCAAGATGGCTTTCAGTATTACTGCAGCCTCTTAAATCTTGGTATTTCCTTTTTTGCCACACATTTAATCAGCACATTTAATTTTACTGTCCAGGTTCTTAATGAGATCAATGACCAAAATTACACTCAAGACCAATGACTGACAAATCTCTTTACATCAGAGCAGACACAGTACAAGGCCACCTCTTGACATTCTGGGCAGACATTTTGCAATCCTTCCTACTTTATTAATTACAAATGTAACACTGTGTTACTCACAGCATTTCTTCCTCTAAAACAATAAACCTTTTATGAATGTGCTGATAGCAGAACACCAGTGGAAACCATCAGGGTGCTGGGACCAGGCCAGTGTACTGTGGTCGTGGGCCTGCCCAGCACTCGTCTGCTTTAAAGTCCACCTCTTGCAAGGAGGTCTGAGAATATATGGCCTGGGGTCCTTCCTCTACTTGATAGTTCACCAACGCCCAGCTGGTTCAGGGCTCACACAGGGCACCAAAGAGCACAGATCTCAGGTCTTTGAGATCCTCCAGCTCAGGACACAGAAGACAACAGCTTAGGACACAGAAGACAACTTCTCAGTCACAGATGGTTATACTGGATCCTGCTCAGAGCAACGAAACAGCTGAGAAGATCACTCCCAGTGCACCCAGGAGGCAGAAGAAGAGATGTATCAAGAGTCTGAACCCTCAGACTAAAGTATTTCTGTTTGCTTGCAAGTCAGCCGTGCTGCTTTCAGTTAAAAATATTTTAAACTTTCTTCTATTCTATTTGTCAAAATAACTCTTAGTTTGCTGAGATACTGTCATTTTTAATGGTGAATGACATACAGCTACACAGTCACACCTGGATGAGAATGCATACTAACAAGTAATATATACATATGTGTATGTATGTATTATTTATACAGTTATCAAACTCATATAAAATTATTACAGTCTATTTCTGTCTCCTCTGGATGAGCAAGTTCTCTGTATCACATTTTTTCCCAGGGGAAAAGGGATTTATTTCCTCAGACCTTCAACATTTCTCAGCATCTTCCATCTCCACATTCCATCCATCATGCAGAGCCCAATCCTGAGATTAGCGTAGTGCTTCCATGATTCATAAGTATTCATCGTAAAAGGCAGTTCAGATTCTTTAGTGATCTGTAACCCTGGCTGTGTACCAGTTTCTACAGACACAGATCCCCATACTCTTGTGTACGTCAGAAGCATTCCTGCGACCCAAAAGGCTTCCAGAGCACGTAACAGTCCTAGTTGCTGCTACCTACTGCTGGTGACTGTGTGTGATAATGTAAGAACCTATCTAAATAAGCAATACCACATCTAACCACACCACAGCAGATTAATGATGTACATTCTATCTCACCTCAGACAACTCTTACAGGTGAACAAAAAACTTCACACGTAATCTTAGATTTTCTTTGTGTGCCCAGGCTGAGCACCCTTCTGTGTTCTTGCACCTTTTTCCTACCACCTGATTATAACCTGGCTACAATCCTTACTTTTTGTGTTCTTTGATGTAAATCCCAATAAAATAATGTGTTTAGAAATTTTTCATTTCTTTCAAAAGACGAGGATGAGTTAAAAAGTAGCCTAATAGTTTAGCAGTCTCCTGTATCTCATTTAGTGATCCTACAATAGTCTTCATCCCAGCACTAGTTTAAAGCTAGGCATCCCAAGCTATTCTGCTGGAATTATTTTCCTTATTAAGGCATGTCTATTACTTTTAAGGAAGAAGCTAAAAAGAATACTTTGTCATGCAACAGAACTAATCTGGAAGATGACTTACATTCAAACCTGCCTACAGACTTTCTACAATTTATCAGCTGTTCAATACTTCTTGAGCATATGCAGCCCACTGCCCTGCTGAAACCAGTGCACAGCAATAGCAGGAAGTCTTCAGAGAGCACTTGCTGTCAAATTCTCAAGCCAGCTGCAGGAGCCCAGGCAGGAACTATGGCAATCCCAGGATAGCTCAAGGAGGAGCAAACTCTCAGCCAGGTCACTTGTGCAGCTGCAGAGCAAGGGCTGCACTGCTTCCCAAGAGTCGCCTCACTCCCCTCCCTGTTGTGGCCCCAGCACAGCCTGCCGGGACAGCACATCACACGTGGCAGCCAGCCCACTGGCTCACACATTTCTTCCCTACTCCCAACACTCAGCTCAGCTGCAGCCCCCTCCCTGTGCCTTTAAATACAGCATGAAATAAAAGCTGTGGAACCCAGCCTCACTTTTAGCCTATGGGAATTTGACAGGTAACAGTGGTAGAGAGCAAGAATTTAAAGGAGGCCAAAGAGTCAAGCGCTGGACATGAGAACTTAAACAGAGGCAATGGTGAAAACGACAGCCTTACCAGCTGCAGTACTGTGGGCAGCATGAAAAAAGAAACGAGAAAGTATTAACCTTACTTCTTTAACCTTCTCCCCCACAGTCATTCACTAGCATAGGAGAGCTACCAAAAAAGGGTCTCTTTACTAGTGTAAGCCTTAGAGGGACTGCCTGGAGACCTACAAAGAATTTGGAGCATTCCAAGTCTCTTTGCCTGAAGTCTAACTTCCACTTGGCAACCTGAGCCAGGGCTCCCTAATGACTCTGGTTTACACAAGTCCCTCTGTTTTTCACAGATCAATCAGGTAGCGTTTGGAATGCGCTACGCACACTGTGTGCATTGGGAGGCACGGAGCATCCAGGTGGGCCTTCAGTGAACAAACAGCCTTGAATTAACACATTCTGGAATTCAAGAAATAACAGAACTTCTCCTGGATTAAATGCTTCTGAGTCCTGGCATTTTAATTAAGGTACCTCTGCATTCAGAGTAGTTATCACCAGCATTTATCTTGAGCCATAAGAGGCTGCATCCCTATGGATCTGCCTTGTTAATAGTTTACCCAAACCTATTAATCTGTCACCATTTCCTCCCTTATTTCTCAGTCGTGCAATCTTTTCTCTCTGCTGCTTTTATTCCCAAAGTAGAAAAACATCAAAAAAAAAATGTTCTATGGGTTTCAGAACAGCAGACTGAGAAAACAAAGATGAAGTATAAGCAAATGTATTTTTTCCTATAGAGGGTTCCAAAACCAAAGCAGGCAGATTGTCAGAATTATTTCCGCTTGACAAGCTGATGAACAAAGTGGGTTCCTTAGAACATGCCTACTGACTGTTACCACGTATTTACACAGTAAACGCTCTGCAATGGAGGATCAACATAATTAAAGTGAGGTATTGCTACTCCTTCCTTTATTTTTATTCTACTTAGCATAACGACAACCTTTGCAGCCTCCAAGAGCCAACACAGTACCTGGCTCCCCAAGAACCCAGTTCTCCCATTCCTTTGACCGCTGACTGAGTCATTTTGCAGCATAACATTCCCTCTGTAAAGCACCGGTTCCCAAACCACGGTCCTCAGAAAGCTGGCTGGCTACATGCTGCTGGCGCTGGTCCTCACTTCCAACTGCTGCATGGCTTTAAAGACAACCAGGATGCATTATAAGCTTTCCAGGTACTAATTTCCCATGTTAGATGCTACTTCAGTTGCTGCAGCGCAACTGCGTTCTTGTGAACAAGCAAGTAGGTGTTTCAAAACAACTCTAGGGTTGTCCACATATGGAGGGGCAGAGGATAAACCATGGGAAGCCTTGCTCTAGATATCGTGTCTGTCCTCCGTGCAAATCTCACTTATCCAGCAAGTCTGGAAACAGAGCGAGACCGGGAATTATCTCCAGCTCTACCATATGGAGATGCAAGACACCAGGCCAGTTGCTTTCTTTAAACATGTGTTTCTTTTACCAGCAGTATTAACATCACTTTGTTCCTGTTTATATTTAAAGAAATGAGAAAATAAACGAAGTAACTTTTTCCCTCTCGTTCCATTTTTTGTTCTTTCAAGAGTTCCCCGTTCCTGTCAGAGCGAGTTAAGCTAAACAGAAACAAGGCATTCTTGTTCCAGAGTAAATGTGTCCACATTTGGAGTTCTTTGGGAACTATTCCTACAGCTCAAATTCCTGTTGCTGTCAGCCCCTCTCCTTAAATCTTAGTAACTTTCTCATGTAAAAAGCCCTGAGGTTGGGTTGTTTGCTTAACAGAACACAGTGACACACACAAACTACCAAAGGCAGCAAGTTACACAACACCCACCCGCACCATCACCCCTATTTCAGGGGCTTCAGAGAAAAGTCTCCAAATGTTTGCAAAGTGGTGGCTGCATTATGATAAGAGGGATTCCATAGCCCAGAGGATCCTAAGAGTTTTGAGCCCTTGCATTCATCCACACATGAGGCACTGTGGAACCATCCCATATATCCAATGCAACCCCCAGAGGGAACTTGCTTTAAGGTGAGATTCAGAGTGACCCAAAGCCAATGTGTAGGCTGCAGTGTGTGTGAGGAAACCTCACACCTCCACCTCCCTCGCACGCAGCCCTCCTCAAAGTCACGCCAAAACTGGACAGCAAATCCTGAGCTGATCACTTTGCAGTACCAGCAACATTACTTGACAACTAGCACATATGTTAGCAATGCAGTAAATGTACATGTATCACAACACTCTGCTAGGGCAGCTCACAGTGCTGAATTCTTATTGGCTCTCAGAACGCGACTTTTATCTCGCTTATTTCACACATATAAGGAAGTCCACTTTGCTCGAGGTTTTTAAGTGAATCAGAAAAGCACCCTTCTGCCTACAAGGTAAGGCAGGGGGTACCTGACTGGGATCGACCCAAGAGACCCGGGTTCTTTTCAGTAGGAATGGCATTTAAGCCTGAGAGTTGAAGAATGAAGCAGTAAACTTACTTTCCAGTGATAAATTGGCTTCTGGATGGTGTGCACATAGGCTGAACATAATAGTTCTCCAGTTTAACCCCTTCAGCGGCTAGCTTGTCCAGAGTGGGCGTCCTGATCTCCGAGCCGTGGTACCCTACGTCTCTGAAGCCCTGATCGTCAGCCAGAATGAAGACGATGTGCGGCTGCGAGCTGAGGGCGCCGACCCCCCGCTCCTCTCCCAGCGCCGCCGGCGCCTCTCCGGGGCCGCGTCCGAGGCTGTCCCAGGACAGGTAGCCGTAGGTGAGGAGGCTGAGCACCGAGAGGCCGGCCAGCACCCCCACCGCCAGCATTTTCCCCTTGCGGAGCCGCTGAGGCCAGCTACACCCACCGCGGGCCATTCACCTTGGCTGGAGCGAGAGCGAGAAAAATAACAAAAAAAAAAAAAAAAGAAAAAAGAAAAACATACACACACACAAAAAAAAAAAGCCACCCGAGACCAAACCCAGCAGCCTGCGAGGCGGGGGCAGGAGCCGTCAGGGGCCGCGCCGGGCGGGGGAGCGGAGAGGAGCCGCGCTCATCGCGGCCACCACCAACTTCGACAACTCCAGCTGCTGCCGCGGGAAAGGCGGCTTGGGCCGCCCTGCCCGGCGCTGGTGCCGGTGCTGGAGCCGGGGCCGGTGCCGGCCGGGTGGGCAGGGCCGCGCCGGGGGTCACAGCACCCTCGGCCCGCCTCCGGCCCCGCGCCGGGGCGCCGCTGCCGGCCCGTCCCGGGGCCGGTGCCCATGGTGGGGCGAGACGGGGCGCCCCGGCGCAGCGCCGCCGCCAGCGGGCCGGGCCGGGCCGGGCCGGGCCGCGCCGCTTCCCCCGCGCCCCTCCGCGCGCAGCCGGCCGCGAGGCGCCCTCCGCCCGCCCCCTCCGGCGCTGCCGGGCCGCTCCCTCCCTGCCTCCCTCCCCTGCCCGCCTCTCCCCTCCCCGCCGCGGGCAGGGGGACCCCGTCCTCGAGCCCCCGCCCCGGTCCCTCCCAAGCTCCCCGCAGCTACTTGTGGCTCTCTCATTTCCAGTCCCACCGGACTCTCCGCACCTCACCTCCTGTCCGGGCCCCCCGCCCCAAGGGTCCCGCGGTGCTGGGCAGCCCCCAGCCGGCACCAGCCGAGCGGTGCGAAGCCCCCGGGGCGGCTCAGCGCGGCTCCCGCTGCTGCCATCGTCCCCAGCCTGGCTGCGAAGGGCAGCCCGGGCCGCCGGCGGGTCCCGCTTCTCCCTCCCAGAGCTATCGATAGTTGTAAGCATTTCTGAAATCACCGCAAACATCTGGAAGGTATGAGTGTACCGGATTTGTTTTCAGCCGCAAAGTAGACCCCAATCCCAAACCCTCCAATTCTGGTTAAGACTGTGGCGAATGCAAGGAATGCTCCTTCTCAAAGTTCTATCATTTCTTAAACTTTTGGGTTGAAGCATGAATGTGCTGCACTTGCAAAATACAACTTCCCCCTAGTCCTGAAAGACACTGAAGCAAGCAGAAACTTACATTCATGCGTGATTACACTAAAATGAAGTGAATATGCAGGTCTGACCTGTCTAACATGAGTCATCCCGTCAGGACCAACTTTTTCAAACTAGTTTTTCTAATGCATTAACTCTTAACCAGCCACCTAGATGAAGGCATGTAGCTGCTGTGTTTCAGAAGCCCTGGCTCAGCCCCACTAACCCCACACTGGTTGGTTTTCCTCTCCGATTAATGTTTCCATCTCATTTTTACAAGCTGACTAGCACTGAAGGTTTGGTTTGCCCTTGCCACTCTGCTCCCCACAGCCCTGAGCACCGTTTCCTCATGTTTTCTGCAGAGCACAGGAATATTTTTGGACCTTGGAATATTTGGCTCTGCATGATGAAGTCAGCTGGAATAGCTTCTCTAATGGAAAAAATATCTAATATCAGCTTTACCATATCGTAAGAGGCAGCACAACAACAGAATTAACAGTTCCTCTATTAGATGTTGAATGTTGGCACATGTCCTTCACTTACCTTGAACAACACTGTTCAGCACAAGTGTCTGGATTTTGCTTGCCTGGGTATCTACACAAATGTCATTCGGCTCATAACAGCACTCGGTGTTCTTGTTCTGGAGAGAAAAAACAAAATTATGCTGTCACAGCAGAACCTCAATTTTTGTGGATTCAAATTGACGTTGTGCAATCTAACATGAACGGAAATGTCCCCACTAAATTTTCACTGAGAAAGAGTTATTTAGAAGTAACCATCGCTCTGTACTTGACAGCACTGCAGCAGGGAGAACACGGAAACGAAAGTGAATTTGGTGATGTCAATATGCTACGTAAGGGCTTGTCCACACTGGAAAGTGATATCAATAAAATGTATATCTGTAGTGCAGAACCTACCAAGTTTAACTCCCAAGGTAGAATGCCTTCTTTTGAAATCAGAGTAACTTTACAGCATGTTAACTCAAGCTCTTGTCAAAACCAAACCAAACCAAACCAAACCAAACCAAACCAAACCAAACCAAGGGCCTCCAAACCTTACACTGAAGAAACTCTGAAACCTTCACATACTGAAATGCCATTCTCTTTAAAAGCATTCTCTATTCAGATTTGGTTTTTTTACTCCTGCTTCATCCCCACATGTAAGACACCAAAACTGGATTTGTAATGCAATTTTGCCTCAGCTCACCTACTGCTGAGTGGCAAACAAGATACACTGTCCTCTTGATGGAAGCATCATGGATGCAGATATACACTAGAACATCAGGGGACCGCTCCCGAGCAGGTAAGTGTCAGCAAGCAGAACTAGAGAACCAAATAGAAGAGTCTAGAATTCAGCTTCTTGCAGGTGGAGAAAAAGATGTATCATTACACAGATGCATCAGAGCTTATCTCCCTAGAGATCATGGGTATGAGCAGACAGCAGGAGAGCACAGCCTTTGATTTTCTAGCCGTGCCTTATGGCTGTGCCTGTTAGCCATACCAAACCCTGTTAGTCATCACCTCAGTGCAGCTGAAGATATTTGAGGACAACCTCATCAGACATCCCAGAGCTTGGCCTTCTTTCTCTATAGGACTGACAAAACATCCCCCTTTCTCTTCCTTCCCCTTGGAGGATAACGTGCTACCTATGACACTGCACTTCACAAAATATTGGTACCACTCAGGAGCTGCAAGCACAGCTTACGCAGCCCAGTCAGGATGCTCAGTGAAAAGCAGAGCTGTGAGAGCTGGAGGAAGCGTTCCCTTAGGGAAAAAATACAGAACCTTCACAGATATTTAAACTTGAGTGTAGTGAATACATTAATCCAAATATACAGTAGTTAAAATCGAATTTGTTATACCATTAGGAAATGATATATTTTTAGCACTTGTTATGTAGTCTCTGTGAGTATTGAGACCATAAAATTAAGTCAATTAAGGATGCGCTGGGGGGATGACTTTAGTTGAAGGCTCATCTGCAGTTATCTTCAGTCAAGGTAGGGGCTGCTAGACATGCCCTTTTCTCCTCCTTTCAGATCAGGCTGTCATCTAACCTTTTGGAGACAGACATTTGACACACAAGTATAAGCCCAAGAAGATATCAGCTTTATAAAGTTAAATGCAGCTGAGAAATTAAAGGAGACCATTCCTTCAAAGTCAATCATGACACAGAGCAGAGTTTACACTAGCAGAGACAGCAAAGAATTAGAGTGAGGGCTGTGCAGCAGGGCCAGGAGACTGTGACTCAGAGGGACGGCTGTGAGCCATGGCTCCCCTCTTTTCCCTCTGTGCTACAGAGCTCCTAATTGCAGCACTAGGTTGGATCAGACAACAGGGAGCAAGGCAACAGAACGTTTTTGGGGAAATTAACAAACAGAAATCTATATTCAAATGAGATCCGTTATGAAGGGCTACAAAGATGGGGAAGGGTCTGGAGGGCAAGATGTATGAGGAGCGCTGAGGCCCAGAGCAGAGGAGCTAAGCAGAGGCCTCATAGCAGCTCATAGGGAACAGAGGGTCAGGCTGAGCTCCTTGGGAAAAACAGACCCAAGTGATTGTAACGTTATCCTGTGATATATATATACTATATATACTATAACTGCATTTTCAACACATCAGTTTTAGAAGGGTGAGTCTTCCTAGGTGGAGACTGTGTTTCTTTTTACCTTCCAGTCAAGGCTGTCAGTAACAAGAAAGCTTTCAGTTCAAGATGTGCATTCCACTGCTCTTCCTGGTTGTGCCTGAGGCCAGAAAACTTTGTGTTTAAAGAACAGCTTTCTGAACTGTTATTTTTAGCTTGCTAACTACAAACGTAGTAAGAGCAAAGCAGACTAGCCTACACGCACAGCCAATATTCTTTCTATTTGCCAGAGCAGGAAACGTAACTATGCATTTCCTTTTACCCTGTTATTGTTTGATATATATAAACATTTTTTTAAAATTATTTATTTTTATTTTTTGTACAGCTGTCCTCAGCATACCTGCCTAAGAATAAAGGAGAAAAGCAGGACTTCAGTGCTCACTGCTGTGCTGAGCCAGGCGCTCATCACTAGAAACGGCGTATTATAAACACGAATAAAAACTTGGTGAGTCATGGGACTTAGATCATCCCCTTTGCCTTCATTGGTGGAACCTGGTAATTAATTCACAGATGTGCTACTTGAGAATTATCAGATTCCACCCATGGCTTACTCCCTGGTTTGTGATGACATAACCAGAACTTTGCTGCTAACTTATTCTATATTTAACACAGATTTTCCCCAATTCCCTGCTGTATTTCATAGGCAAAGGTCCAGGTTCTGATCTCAGCTGCCTGCAGTGATGTAAATGACTCAATTGATCCCATTAAAGTCACTCTGAAAATTTAGGACTTGACCTTAGATATACTTCTCCTAACGGTTCCTGTAATGACTGAAACAACAGAACTTCAGTGCTGGTAGTTGCCTTCCTGGAGGACCCTCCTCTTTCCCAGGTATGTAGGGCTCATTACCTCAAATGAAACAGAACCAAACTCTTTAAATTCATACAGTTCCACTGAAACAACTGCTTCTGGAAACCACAACCGGATGATATGTTGCCTAGTGTATTTCCTTAGGAAAAGGGGATATTTTAGTAGTAGCCAGGAAAAATCCCTGCTGAAAAGTATCACACAGTTCTTAAAGACATTAAAGAGAATACAGTGCTTCTTGGCTGCATCATGGCACAGTAGATATGTTGATTTACCATGTTACTTATGAAGCCCAATCCTTATTGCTGTTATGGATTTACACCATCCTTTTGCAGCAAGAACTTCTTGGTTGCAAAAGCAAAATTGAATTTTGCTTTGCCAAGGATAAGGACAAAATATTTTGTGCAGGCAGTGGAACTGTTAGATCACAGGGTCTTTTTTATATAGAAGTTCACCTGCTACGTTTAAAATTTGTCTTGATATCTGAGCAATTAAAAAGGCCTGAACGAGAACTGGCACAAGGCAACGTAAATATAGAAATTTTAAATACAACGGGGCTTTTCAGAATAACTGAAGTTTTACAGTGGAAAAGAAATCCATGTGAAAAAGAAGCTGTTCTAGTTTAGGAGGGATAATGGCATAACCTGCTGCAAGTTTTTTACCAACCGTCTGTCATTCATAAAACTACCTTTCTTTTCCAGATGACAGTAAAGTTGAAAATACAGTTTGGTCAAAAGCTTACAGTTGTACCAAAACATAACTCTACGTAATGCTTTTGGCCTTGTGTGAAATACCTGATTGCAAAGTTATGGGTGCACAGCTGCAAAAAAGCTGTCCCTTTCTAACATGAGTTTCAAGGGAGAGAGATGCTTCTGACTTGGAATAGTGAATGGTCTTCAGAATGAAGAATGGTAATGAAGTGCTTGTAAGGTTCAGGATGTTTTAAATAGTTGTTAAATACTAGAAATAGCATTTGGATGACTCATTACTTTCCAAAATACAAGCTTCAGGTCAAATAAAATTTTCAGGTTCCATCGTTCAACCAGCTGTGCCTGACTAAAAGGGAAGTTACAACATAATTAAAACAAATATGTTTACATATAAGTGCTTCCTATAATTATTGTCCTGTAGTCACCTGGAGGGCGATTAGAAAAATCTATTAAAGACTTGTCTATCACCATCTTCATTCTCTATCTTTCTAGTCTAGAGATACTCTTCTGTTCTTTTGGTTTAATCTTTTCATATGCGTATAATGACAAATATTCCAGCACAACCTATATCTCCTTTGATATTTATAGTTTTGCCCTGCCTCAAAGTGTTTTAGTGGCTGCTGGCCTGTAAGGGACCTGGAAGATGTTTAGGCTATGAAACTGTTGAAACTCCTGTCAATAAGAAGATACTGACTTCTGAGCCTCTGCAGATTTCCCCAACTGTGATAAACCTCTGTTGACTGCAATTTCTGATGTTTCAAGCACACGCTATTGCACTGTTTACTTCTGTTGTTCTTTTATATCAGGCTGACTGCTGCATGTTGAACCAACTGGATCATTTTGTTTGCACAGTGCTAGGATAACCTTCTGACTTTTGTTTCTTAGAACACTCTTCTTTTCTTTTCCAGCTTCATCTACGCGGTCTTTGATACACCCATGGGACAGGAGACAGAGTTTACTGTGGTGAGCCTGGAATTATGTGCTTGCTGATTGACATGCCAGTGTGCAAGTATCGCTTGTCCCACCAGCTGCTGCTGTGGGAATGGCTCTACCCACTTTCTTTCCTGTACCTGACCGCCCATAAGAGCTAGCAGAACTTCAGACATTCTTTTCTTCTTTCACACTGAGCTCAAATTTACAAACCAGTCAAAAAAAAAAAAAAAAAAAAGCTACAGGAGAGACATCCACAAATGGAATGATAATGGAAGAAAGGAACACAATGTGGCTTGTATTGCTGATGCCTGGGGAGGTGCATGATGGCTGGAATGGGATTCAGTCTTTTTTTTTTTAACATAGCTAGAGAAGGAAAAAGTGGAAACCATATTTGACAGATACTGCTTAGTTTAGTCAGTATGCAGAATAACAGGATAGCTTAGTTGAATTCTAATATTCAAGTAAAGCTGATACACTTGTAAGTAGGAAACTCTTAGACTCTGTTACAGACAATATATCGGAAAAGTAGAGCAAAAGATGCTTGCTTGAGTTTTATTTGTCTTATGCCTTCTCCATTCTCACTATCCCCTATTACACCCAAAAGAACTAATAAAGATCTGATTGAACACAATAGCTCTGTATCACACAAAAGCCCCAGCGCAAGACAAACTGTCCAGCACTGACATCTTGTTCAGTGGAAAACTAAACAACTGTACGTGAACTGAAACGTAAGCTGTTAGAAAACGATTTCAGTGTCACTGAAGTGTAGATGCTACAAACACAGTCAACCAAAAAAGCCAGGTATGACTGGGGAGATTTGGGAACTGCAAATAAACACTTCATGGGAAGGCTGCTGTTTGCCTGACAGAAACTGCAGAATGCAGCTTTATACCAAGAGAAGGGCAGTCTCTGCAAAATGCCACAAGGACGGTAACATGCAATAAGTTGTCAGAAATATGTCAAAGATGGTAGTCATTCACAAAGGTGGCTATGTTCTAGTATATGGCAGAGCTGGAACTAGTGGCCTATCAAGGTCTGATAACAACAGTTAATAACAGATAACAACAGTGTAGATGAACTTCGATGATCCCTGTGGGTCCCTTCCAACTCAAGGTATTGGATGACTTTGTGAAGATGTCTTGGGTGATCCTAAAGGTGTGTATAACAGCATAAGGAACTCGAGAAATTGTTATTAAATATATGTGTGCTTGAAAGTCTGTACTCATTTAGGTTTTGGTTTCTGTGTGTATTTCTGTCCTGGCAGTATGGAAATAATGTTGAAAATTACATTTTAAAGACTCAGTTGGAACTATTTGAGTTGTGCTGGGCCTCATTTTTTTACTGTATAGACTGTAACAAGAAAACAAACAAAAAATCACAGTAGTTTGCTGGATTCATGTTGAGCTCCTTCATTATAGGATAAGGCTAAAAAATGCTTTATCTTACAAAGAAAAAAATATTAAGCAGAGAAAAGCATAAGCTGTTGCCTATGTTTACATTCACTTTGTGCTAACAGAATATACTGCCAACCAGTAATACCTGGATGGAATGTGAACTATGCCATTTCCAAAAGCTTAAGGCAATAACTCTTCTTTTACTTTAGACTTGTACTCACATAAGCATAGGTCTCACAGCTTCACACCAGTCTGAAGTATTTTGCCTTCCAGTTTCATAATACTGACAATACAGTGGCTATTATGGTTAGTTGGTGTTTTACTTTACTTAATCATTTGTTATGAATAATGGTGCATGTGCCTTTTTTGATGTAGGCATATTTTCCACTTGGATCTAGGTTGAAACCACTAATATTTCAAACGTAATACAGCAGCTATACCAGTAAATGATGTCTAACCACTTTTGAATTGATTTAGATCCAAGTCTGGAGTTCTACTCAAAAACCTTAATACAACACTGCAAATCATTTTAGTAAAGAAATAACTAATTTGGCAGAAAATGAAGTGTTGCTAAGTAACCAAATCATAATGAAGAAAAAGAACGTACTCATCAAATTATATCTCAAACTTGTTCATATTTAGGGAATTCAGTGTAACATTATCATTAAAAAAGGTAACATCTGTAAGCTGCAGAGTGTTCTCAACACTAGTACAATTGAAAGTTGTCGATTAAGTTTCATTAGTAATTAAAAAGCATAAGATATGACCTCTTAGATTCTGCAGAGGGCAATAAGTTCCAGATGAAATGCTGTATAAGAGCATGTTATGCAAATTAGAGCCTCAAGGTGCAATTACAGTGTAAGTAATAACAATGAGCTTAAATTTCCCAGGTAGGGGTTTATCACTTCCTCTGAGAATTCATGGGAATTCCAAAAGTTAGCAATAGTTCCATACATTAAACAGAATGTCAGCTGGGCCCGGATGACTGCCAGCATTTATGAAAACATACCATCCTGCCATCCCCTGCGTTCCCAATCTGAAAATGTCATAACTTAAGAGTTTTCTCAGGACCCGTCCTAGTGTTCTGCATTGGTAACACCATGTATACCACTGCTCAGATTAAGTTAAAATCTAGCACTGTCCCATGCTTGCGTACAAACACCCTCTCCATAGATTCTCTCTTCCTAACAGCCCCCCAGTTCCTGTCAAGCATGTTTAATGACTCCCATCAGGCTGTCTTTTCAATTACACTCATGCATTTTGAAACGTCCCCACAAGTAATCAAACACTGAGGGAAAGGGGAAAATTAAACCTTATTTCAAGAAGAACCCAAAAAACCACACACACACAAAAGCAAACAAAAAAACCCCCAACCAGCCAATCAAACAGAAAACACCAACCCAAACAGATTTCCTTTGCTATAAAAACAAACATAAGGCTCATCAAGTGGTCTGTTATTTTGCCATGCAACCTCATCACTGATCAGTTCCTATCTGCCCTCATTAACTATTAACTCCTTCACCCTCTTTCTGAGCAAACTGCATTGCACAAGATTCATTTATACACCGGCCTGTTCCTGTGAGAGGACTTCAGACAGACACAGTCCTGCAATAAAATCAAGCTGCTCTCCCAGGTGAGTTAGCATTTCCTTCACCGCAGATAGGAAGTAATTGAAATGAAATCCTCATGTCTCCTTGCCCTCCCATTTGGGATGAATTACCCATGCAGATGCTTCATTGCCAGCTCTGTACTACTGACAGTATCATTAAGCTTACTTCCACCAGGGACACATCTTTTCATAGACTGAACAGTAATACTTTTATACTACCTAATGAGTTTTGCGGTGTTACATGTTACGTAGGGAAGCAAATACCTACCCTGTGCAGAAAAAGTAATGGGCAGAGCATTCAAAGCACACATTGTTAAAGGACTGTATACGTTTCTAAAAGCAAAAGAAATGGTTGCCCTAGAGAAGTCTTTTCAAGATAGATATCTCTTAATTATTTTCCATTTCCTTAGAGCTTACAATGTGTACTTGCTGTTGTCACAGATTGCAGAAGAGCTGGAATTTCATGTAGACATCTTTGTGTGAGCAGATGTAGGCATACTGACAACTACAGGTAGATTCCCAAATGTAATCGCTGAAAAAAATCGTTTACTTAGCACTGTGCAACCAAAACCACTCTGTTACACCATGCCTACAGATACTAGGAGATGTTTTGGCTAAGGATGATTGATTAGTCTAGCCTGCTTTCTGAATTTTTACTTTTTAATCTATTTTATTGTTTCCTTTGCTTTTTCAAAGAAAAAAAGATCAAATATAATCTATTTTTACTATGAATGGCCTCAATTCATGTTTCCTTCTTCTTTCACAATGAAATTTGTGTCCAGAAATGTATTTTCAGAGCATGATACATCTAAGGAAAGAGCACAGTATTTACCTGCATTTCACCCTTTGTTTGCATTCCCATCTGCAGAGCTTTGTTAGTACAAGCACTGACCAGAAGCAAAATCCAAAGATGACATCCAGTATTAATAATAAAAATAGACATCTGTTTTGCATAGAAGCAAAACTTGAGGTTCAGAAAAATCAAAGGACAGAAGAAGTATCGTGTGATTCACCAAGCAACGTGTCACTGAGTTAAAGTAGGTAAAGCAAAACCATCAATAATGAATATATACTTGCTACAAAACAGATTTTGATTTTACTGGCAGAATACATTTATTTTAAATTAAATATTAATTTAATTCATTTAAATATTTTAAATGAATATTTGGGTTCTCAAATCATCTGTAAAAATAATGGTCTGTATGTAAGCAAACCACGCCAGTTGCTTACTGGAAAGCAAAGAGGCCTGTGTTTGCTTACAATACAGACTGTCAAGGATTTAAGATTGACTTGGCAACTGTATAAATGTGACTTGAAAATGAGATTGTTTGTTACGGCAGAAACCCAGAGCTGAAAATTTAGGATGTCTCTATCTCAACTGCATGCCTTGCAACCAACATCACTGCCCTGCTTCTCGCTTGTCACACTGACACTTAACCACACTGATGGAGACATTCATTTAAATTTATTTAATTTACTGTACTAAGTGGGTTTAATCTCTTAGTTAAAGCAGACCTCTCACAGTTATTAACAGTACATACAAAATCTTTAGTTCTATGCTTAAATGTCTCATTTTAAATACACCAAACGATATCCCATTGTTGCTTGCACCATTTCCATGGATACAGTAACTTGGATATGTCTGGTGGCATGAAACTGGAAATTTAATTTACTTTCCAGTTTTTTTTTACTTCCATTTTACTTTTAGTACAATGAATATTGTAGATATATTAATAAGCAGGCAGTACAGTATTGATCAAGTTTGACCTAAAGCCTTGATCCAAGCGTACTGTTTCCAGTGTACAGCATAATATTCAGAAAAAGAGTACTATGGGTAAAATTTGGGGGGTAAAAGTCTTTAAGTGTGAAAGGTTGCGCCTAACTCATAGCAACAAGTAATATGCTACCAGCGGGCTCCTGCATCATTTAACATATAGCTGCCGAGAGTTTGCATGTGTAGCTCCTACGATTTCTAAAATACAAGGCTTTCGATTCACCTGTTTTGTTGCCAGCAGTTCCCAAAGTCCATTGAACCACAGAATTCTAATAAGTGACACACAGATAGCTATCTGCTTTAGGGATTCACAAGAAAATTCAGTCAGTTGTGAATGTTGAAACAGATTAGCTAAACTCTCTGTAAGGTCACTTGTAGGCCAAGTTAAAACAACCTTAATTTCATTTAGATTGCTCCAAGACTGTTAAGATGTATACCAACCTGAACAGTGCCAAGACACCCTCATGTAATTTGTTTCTAATTGTTTGTAGTAGAGATGCTGTCTCTGCTTTTTCTCCCACATAGTCTGTTTACAACAGGTAATTATGCTGACTTGGCGAGTTGGACTAGTTTAGCAAAAAACCAATCATAGACAGGCTTTCAAATTAGAAGTGATAGGACCTCAAATATTTTCTGCCACAAATTCCCTTTGAGTCATTTCCATGCCGTCTAAAGAGTCATTATTCACCAATTAGGCTCCTGGAAACCTGTAATTTGCCTAACACAATTAAGAAATGCAAATCCAGAAAGGCTATGATGCGTAAAGCGGTGTATTATGAATGTAGAGTGATTAATTTGACAAAGGTTTTGTCAGGCAATAACATTTAGGACAAATTTGCAATCTCAGTTTTATGTTTTGTCATACTCTGTTTATCTGAGTCACAGCCAATTACACTTTATGAACAGTCTGTTTTCCTGATGCTCAGAATAAGCAGTAAGAACCCAACTTCTCATAGGATGTGGTATCAGCTAGAAAGATGCCCTTTTCACTGACATTTCACTAAAACTCACATTATTCCTCTGACTTTCCCAACAGTTACTGCAGTGTCACAGATTCGGTTATTTTGCCTTTTGGAGAGTCCAGAGAGGTCATTATCAAATTTGTTTTATATTTATGGTGTTTTTCTCATGTTTTACATTTTAAATGTTGCTATTAATGTTTTCTTTTTATTATTTGCTGGCTGTTCGCCTTTGAGAAGGCTGAACCATAAAACCAGTTTCAACTGTACATGTTTTTGTAATCAGACAAAGTTAAGGGCAGCAGGTAGGGACAGAAGCACTCAATAACGTCAAACTCATTAAAGTAACTCTGGACCCATTGTTGGTATTCCTACTTCTAAAGAAAGGAAAGTTCATACGAACAATTGAGAGAAATCTGCTGACAAAACAATGTATTCAGCAACAGCCAGGTAGATATTATATCTGTGGAGTGACAAAAGCTGTACAGTAAGTACAATGATATATAAAATGGAGTGATTTTGCTAATACTTTTTTTCACTGGACTATGCACGGCCAAATGACAGTGATGCACTGGACATAACATAACAAAACATAACAAAAGTTTTAGGAACTAGACTTTCCTTATGCTAGGAAAGGTAATAAAGAGCCATCATGGGATATGGATTTCTTACTGATCTTGAATAATTTGTTTTCTATTTCTGCATTTCTCAGGTGGTGGTGTTTTATGTCCATAAGATGCATTATGTGGTTTATGATTAAGACATGACAAATCCATTAGCTAGCATGACAAACAAATTATTTGGGAATCACTACAGTGAAGATTATGAGCAGAATTTGCTCTATCATTTCAGTATATCCTAACTGCTAAATGTTTTATGGAAATATCAAATTCAGAGAAGAAAAACAACTTTATAATCATCATTAGCACAGGCTGTAAATAACATGCAATTTTGTGGAAATTCTTGCAGGTATGGAAGTCTGTTACAACTTATATGCAATATAGTATACAAATGCAACCTCTTCAGTGCACCTCCTACAAAGAGGAAAGCAGGAATACAGAAACACTGATGTAATCAGAAAACACATTTCTGGTTTGCAGGCACATAGCAAAGTCATGTAGTTCAGTATGTGTGTAACCCGAGGATACATCTGTTGGCATAATAAGGATTTTCACAGTGTAGAAGAGCTGCCTTAAGGCAAATGGTAGCACCCTCTCTTTGTTGGCTCCTAACAGTAGCTGTGGGCATCATGAGATGGAATCTTCATTATCACAGAATAGTAGGAGCTAGGAGGTACCTCAGGGGATCGTTAAGTCCAACCCCTCCTGCTAAAGCACATCCCCTGCAGTACGTTGCATCAGTAGGTTACAGCAGTGTATCCCTTTACTGTACACTGACTGCAACCCTGGTCCTGCAAATGCCTATGTACATGCTTAAAATTGCTACCATAAGTGGGCCCACTACTTGCACAGGGCAAGTAAAACACAGCCACAATTACTGCTGGAAGCAGAAATTATGCCTTTTTAGGGTTACCACAGAATTGCCAGTGGGTTAGAAATGGGACAGCTTGAGAGAGCTGGGGCTCTTCAGCCCGGAGAAGGCTCCAAGAAGACTTTACAATGGTCCTCCAGTACCTGAAGGGGGCCAACAGGAAAGCTGGGGAGGAACTTTTTATAAGGGCAGGCAGGTAGTGAAAGGATGATAGGAAATGGTTTTAAACTGGAAGAGGGTAGATTTAGACTAGATATCAGGAAGAAATTCTTTACTGCGATAATGGTTAGACACTGGAACTGGTTGCCCAGTGAGGCTGTGAAAGCCCCCTCTCTGGAAGCATTCAAGGCCAGACTGGATGGGGCTTTGGGCAATCCGGTCTATAGGGAGCAGCCTGTAGTAGGGGAGTTGGAACTACATGATTTTAAAGGTCTCTTCCAACCCAAACCATTCTATGATTCCTGTTCGATTATGGGATGGGCCATGACATGTTAAAACAATGTAAGCTCGTGTCACCATTATCCTCATGTATATAATTTTGACCATCACAGAAAACACACAAAAGCAACACCAAAACCCCCAAACTCAACTGCATATGGAAGAAATCTTAGACAGTTCCTCATTTCTAAATATTTTAGGACTGAAATAATGACTGGAAACAATTGGTATCACAATGAAAACAGTAAGAGCAAATTTGGCACACAATCTGATGCTCAAACAGGTGTGCAAACCAAAAGAAGAAGAAGAAAATAGCAGTTTCCCTAGTCAGATGTATCCACAGATGAAAAGGATAACATGGGGACTAGACAAAATTTTATGGAAAATCTGTGTCTAATAAAAGAAAAGAACTATAAGAATGCCCAAAAGCTAGGAAAGTACTATAGCAAAGGTAAAACACAGGCTTAATGACTACACAGGGAGAAGAAACAGATCAATTATAAAGGAAAGTAAGTTCTGAGCTGATACAGTTCATTTTCTGGAAACAATGAGAGCTTTTTACTTTGCCAGATCAATTAGTAAATGAATACAGAATAGCAGAGTTTCCCAGGCCTTTAGGGAAGAATTAGTGGCACCAGCTGGTACTGACATTTGCTAAAAACTGGTTGGGGATTCTGCTAGAAATGTATGTAATCACTTTCCATTTTCAAGAGATAATTTTCAAGTGAAATAAACGAAACTCATAGATGTCAAGCATAATACCCACTGTGTCATTCTTTCCTGTATATTTAATGCACTGCATCAGACTCAGTGGGCTCCAATGAGCCTTACAGACCTGCGGTTTGTCACGGGTGGGTTACGGCATCAGGACCACTGACCTGAGGAAAATTTTCTGAAGAAGGCACATTGCTTTATTCTTTTTTATTAGAGCTGCCGTACTGCTCTGAAACAATCATACAGCCAGTCATTGCATCACTTTGAGATGGCAAAGCACTTCGTGAGCTGTTTTCTGAAGCCCTCTGTTTTATTTGGAAAGAGGAGTCTGGAACGCTTAAAATCCAATTGCCCTTTTAACAAACCTAACCAGTATTCAGATCTTTTTGGAAAAACAAGTCTTAGGTAACTCTGCCAGTTCTGTACATTTAAAACCATGTTCAGGCTCAAATTAAAGTTTCAAAGCACACGTAAGGAAGGTAACTGCTGGAAGGGGAGTCCCAATTAGAACAGGAGCAATGAGATCTCCAGAAACAAGTAGGGAGAGAAGCTGGAAGGTTCATTGGGCACCATCCAGAAACAGCAAATTCTCCTTTCATTTGCAATAATTCCCAAGTACTTTGTGGGGTTAGTTCTCCTGACATAATTTCTTCCCATAGATTTCAAATTTCCTTCTTACTTCAATCTGCAAAGGCCCTCATACTGAGCAGCTCTATCACCATGCTTTCAGAAAGTCTCTGCTTCTTGGCAGCATTAGCAACCCATATTTCTGGGTAGGAGATAAATCACAAATCTACCCTTGCTCCTGAAAGTTCCTTCCTTATTGGGGTATCTATACTCAGCTTCACGTTTCCCTGAATGTAAGGAGAAATAAAAGGGGTCTTCTGTTCTTTCTGGTGGTTAACCTTGTAAGCAGAAATCCACAAGAAACAAGTCTTTGATAATTTTTCTCTTGAAAACGGTCACTTGGTAGCAGCACATTTAATTTCCCCATGAACAAGGAAGAAGCTTGGGCCTCCACCTTTTTCTTAATTTAAAAAGAAAGCAAAGATGAATATATAAGCATAAAAAAAATGAGAAAAAGGAGCTATTAAATAAATGACAAAATGTGGAGACGATGCTGTTTGTATTTTACTATTACACTGAGTGTGTGAAGGACTTAACTCACTTTGCAAACAGCATTTGAGGAGCTTTGCCCCTGGACTTCTGTCATTCCCCAGGTAAATACATGTGAGAGGGTACATGAGTGAGAACACACATGCAGGTACTGTACTAACACACTGCTTCAGTGTGACCCACAATTGCCAAGGAAACGTAGTGGGGATTTTGTTTGTTTCTGTTTTGCTTTGCTTTTACCAGGACCGAGAAGAGCAAAGGCAACAAATGAGTCCAAGGGGCAGATCTGGCTGCACAAGATATAGAAACTGACAGGTATTATTAATTCATTTTAAATGAAATACCTCTACCACCAAAGGAAAGAAATGAAAAAATACATAAAACAAAAACTAATCAACATCTTTCCTAAATGAGAAAACACAGACATTAGCAGAGGAAGCAAACTGCTTCATGTACTGTGACCTAACTTTGCAATCTACAGCCCTTAAGTTCAGGTCCCTGAGGAGCTTGTCATTCCTTTGGAAGCACACTGACTCACACAGTGAGAAGAGAGCTGGAGAAAATGACTGGCTTTGTGGTGGGGGCACAAGACCCCTCCTTCTTTCTAAGCTCATTTTTGTCACTTACCTTTAAGTTACACAGAGGCTCAACTGTACTCAGGCAGAGGAGGGAGTGCAAACCAGGTAGCCCTTGTCCTGTTCAAGACCCAGAACTCCCAGATCACGCTAGGATTAAAAAAAAAAAATCTCTTCCATCATTTCAGCTACAATAGAACAAGCTCTGAGTCCTAACTTGGATGTACTTTACAGTATTGACAGCCTGCTCCAAGAAATGAGTATGGCTCTCTTTTCCCTCCCACCAGTGGCATTTCTTGTCCTTTACAGGATAAACTTTTAGTAACCTCCCAAACACGTGTGATCCCGTTTTAAAACAATCATTACAAACAAATAACATAACCTCACACTGTTCTGCTTCAGAAAAGGGAACATTTGAAAATTTGATTTATCAACAAATTCTGGAGCTCCCCCAAATGAGAATGGCATGAACTCAGTAAAAACTCTCTGTACTGCCTTCTATTTCATAGGACAGTAGGTGATGGTAGTGTTATGAGCCTGTAACGCTTGGCTATTGAAGCATCTTGCAAAGATTGCTTCAGTAGAGAGGATCTGCTGGGGTCTGATACTGCTCTAAATCTGGTCCAAGCTAGCTTCAGGACTGAAGTAATAGTGGTAGGAGACTTCGGCCCATCACCTGCACAGAAGTCTAAACTGCATGCATCTGTGGAATTTGCTCATGAGTTATCTTTAATCATAAAGTTTAAAAACATGAATTATTTAATCTCAGTGTATTATCTGCCTCCCCAAACCTAAATTCTCTGGGAAAACAAAAACAAAACAGCAAAAATCAAAACAAATCCAAATAAATGTTTTATCGTCACTTCAGTATTTCCCAATAAAAAGGAAGGAAATGAGACAGAAATGGTAAATTCAAGGGAAACTCTTAATTTATTCCACAAAGATAAGCCTTGGCACATCCTAAGATTAAGTAAGAGAACGGTGTTTCTGTGGTGGGTACGTTTTTAGAAGGACAACAACAACTAACTTCAATGACACAACACGGAATAAAAACTCCCCCAGTGAACCAGTAGGCATCTTTGAACACAGCCTCACTTAAAAGCAAATCAGCATAACCCAATCCCAGGCTGTGTTCTCATGTTACAATTAGTATTGTGACAATTCCCCACTTTCCCCCAGCACTTGTTTTTTGACTTCAGGTTCCACTGCAGCTTTCCACTGACAGTTCAAAAGACTGCACTGTGAATTGTTTTAAAGAAGTTTTGGGGACGGAAATATAGATTTTAAATCAGCTCAGCTCACCTATATCATGAGAAGAGCCTGCAGACAAATTAGATTGTGTTGGCACAAGCTGGAAGTAGTGAATTGTGGCTTGAGGGCACACTGCCATGAAGCCCAATTGCTGCCAATCTCTGGGCATTGTGAAAGCATGGCCTCGGCTAATAGAAATCAATGAGTGTAAATTCAGCTGTCAGCCACTGAAACTGCTGCACCTCTTTTCTCAGATAGCACCACAATTTAATTAAGTGTTGATGTGTTTCTGGTGGAAGCCTCTCAGCAGTACTGCTTCCGAATAAGGCGTTCCAGTTTAAAGAGGGTATGGGAACAGAGGCCTCTCCCATAGTAGAGAAATAGTTTGGAACTGAATCTGCATTCCACTTATCATCGTTTTCATAGTAGCTAGGTTTGAACTCAAAACAACAACAAAAAAAATTACATCGCAAATGACATTCATAGAACTCACTAAGGGTGATTACAAAATCAGTAGGGAAACTATTACCTAATGTCAGTTATTTTGGGGACATTAATTTGTTTTGCATTTGTTTTTCAGGTTTATAAAAGGGCATATATGCCTTGGTCTTTGCTTGCTACATATTAGATAGCATCCAGTTGGCAGAGACAAACCAGTACACTGTTCCTATAGGAAACATGTTTTTTTCAGGTTAAAATTGCTGTGTTTTATGTCTCAGCAAGCCTTTGAAGGAGATTTAAAGTCAGCATAAACAAAACAAGATGCAAATGTACAGCTATTTGACTGTATTTTTTTCTACCAAAAAAATAATAGGAGAAACCACACTCTTCTCTTTTCATGTATCTTGAGTCTTTATGGTATCAGATGCAGGCCAAACGAACACAATGGCAATCAGATTGCTTCTCAATGAGATCATTTTCTGTTCCTCTACAGACATTTACACGCCATCCACAGAATTTAGCCATGACATTTCAGATAAAATTACAACTTTCCCTGTCCTTAGCATCTTCTCAGTTTCTTTTTTGAATCAGATCTGGGAGGACAGCCGTAGCATTGCAGAGTAGTTAACAGCTTTTATGGAGTCTAGCCAAAGTGCTATTTTTTTTAATTGCATTTTGCTATATTCTACACACATTTCACTTGTAAACTTGCTACATAGCTCGGAGTTTAGGAGTCATTTTTGTAAGAGTACTAAATGGTACAGTTATTCCTGCCTTTGAGGAAATTCAGGCAGTTCTATTTGGAAACAAGAATTAAGGTAGTGCAAGAATTCTGTTTAAAAATGAATCTCATTCACCGAGAACAGAAGAAAAAACATCAGCACAAGTTCTTCGGACACATATTAGTTAAGCCTTCCTTTGGATAGGCTGTTCTCAAATAAGTAAATACATCAGTTCATATGATCTATGGCAACTGGTGACAAAATTGCATATTAACGGTGACTGTTCTGGTATGTGATTTATGAGACATCCTAGTTGTACCAAGAACCACTCCTTCTGTATAGGAAACCAAAGATACACTCATTTTCTGCAAGCGTTAGTTACATAAATTGGATCAAGCAGCAATTAAAGGAAAATAAAAAAAGAGGTATTATCAACAAAGGTATTCTGATTAAGAAAATGGAGGAAGGTTATCAGACTGATCCCCTAGTAACATACCTTACATGATTTCTTTCCTCATTAGAAAACACTGTCCTCTTTTCACATTTCTGTAAACAGAAGCAAACAATCAGTGTGAACCGAATAAAAAATAAATAAATTTAAAGCTAATATTTCTTTTAATAAAACACGCAAAGCACTTAGAAATTATTTGTTAAGCTCAGTTTATCTTTTTAGCTCATGGAATCTTCTACTGAATTGTACATTAGATTACATTAATGGGAAAAAGGTGCTCCACAAGAGCAGTTATAGCACAGGCTAAAGCCAGGAGCTACAAACTCCCCACTAAGCAGAGTGTTATCTGTGACTTTAGATAAGTCATTTAGCTCTCATTATCTTATCACTCCCACTTGTGAAGCACTGACCTGCCCTGCAGGTGCCGTGAGGCTCAGTGTTCGTTAGAAATACTGAAATTTTCAACTGAAAGGCACTACTAAAAATATTTTTGTTTCCATAGTAACAGACTGTGAAATACAATAGTGTGGCTCTTTGCAGGATATTGCCAAAAGATCACAGACGAGAAATTCTTACTTCAAGCGGTGTAGCTGCAATAGAGCAAAGCACTCACAAAAGCCACTGCTATTCATATAATCAAAGCTTGTTCTGCTTTGTACCAATGTGCAAATCTCTTTATTCTCTGAGCTCAAAATTCCAAACACAAACTTTTCACAATCGAATAATAATAACAACAGTTTCCAATGCAGTACATTACATCTTACATATCCTTAGGTTTCATACCAGTTACCAAAATGCTTTATAATGGATTAATTTTAATAGGATTCCGAGTTCATTTATAGCCATATAAATATTTAAACTTCAACTATATCAACAGTATATTAAAAACACAGTCAGGCTGCCCCAACTTACTTCAATAACATTATTATTGCTTGGGGTAAAATATTTCTGAAACACATCCCTAGAGATACTACAGATAGGCTTTGAAATTCATAACCAGGGTCCTCGCTCTTGAGGCTACAGAGATAGAGAGTTGGGATTTACTGGGAATTCCTAAGGAAAATGTCATTATTGGAATCAGAGCTTTATCATTTGACAGCCTGAATCTAACTTTCAATCCTATTCTTCAAGTTCTTTCCATAAAAATCAGAATGATACTAGGAAGTCTATCTATCTGGCTTTCGTGAGAACTGTGCCTGCTTATTATCTCTGCCTAACATGAATAAGCATTGTTGTTGAGATATTATTTCTGAGTGACTAACCTAACTGGAAGAGAATTCAAGGAAGCTGGCTCCTAGTTCTTTGCTCTATGTTATCCCATTTTCATATTTAAAATTGGTCAGTCTGCCAAGGTTTCATATAAAAACGAATCGAGGCAAAGTGTAACGAAATGAGAACATTTCTTGAGAGTTTATATTATTTTAACGATTAAAACAAGAGACCACTTGAATAAAAGTCAATCAACTGTTTATTCTTTGTGGGAATGACTACATGCAGAAAGATATTCAGTTTACAATATTGTTAGTTTGGCTGGAATTGAATAACTGTGGGCCAGTACGCCTTGTTCAACTATTCAAGAAATAACATTCAGCAAAGCCTTTCTACAAATATCTAATTGGCATCTCATGCTAATGGATTAAATCAGCCTCAAACACTCATTTAGTTGCCAAATTGTTTGAAGTACAGTAGAACTCAGAGACACTGCCAGGGAGAAAATGTGGGTTAGCAAAAGAAAAAAAAACCCACATAGGACTTGAAGTCTAAAAATAGCAGAAGCATTCTACTGGAAAAAAAAGATAGTTTTCAATTAAGAATTGAGTCTTTATCACAGCTGAGATTTATAATAGTATGAAAGCTCACTGGCAATGCTGACAAAAAGGGAGGTTAATGCCTGCTTCTCCTGATGAAAAATCTAGATCCAATTATTTTGGCTATTTTGTCAGGTCAAAAGTTCTGCTATCCAGTATCTGAAGGTCAAAGCCAAAGCTCACAGCTGAGTTCTCTCTCAAAAATGGGTGCATTTCCAAAATGATCTAGCTATTTACAACAAAATTCCAGCTTTGAAACATCAAAGAAATTGAGGAAAGACCTGAAATCAATGGCTGCTTGAAAAATGTAGGGTTTTGTAATTAAAAACCAATTGCAATATAAAGGCATACAAAAAATATGTATTCTATAGGGTCAGCAAGTACATACCTGTAATCTAGTATTAACGTACGCTCTTTGCTCTTGAAAAATACTGTCTCCATCAGTTGTTCCACTATAATTTTAAGTAATTTACATTCACCAGAGCACTTAATCATGTGATTTCAATGGGATGTAAGCACATACTTAAAGTTAAGCCCATGTAAGTCCTTTGGTGGAAAGGGATAAACTTAAGCATATGCTTAAATGCTTATTGAATTGTGACCTACACTCCTTTGGCATTTTGCCCATTCTGCTGAGTTAATTTCACAGTTTGTTTCCTTCATCTACAAGTGATTCAGTTCTTATCTGTGCTATAATACCTCCCACCACTTAACTAGGCTATACCAACATCAGGTCTAAAAATTGACTGAAATAGTAAGTTGATGCTTTAAGAGCTTTTTCAAACTTGACATCACCTAATTGAAGCAGAACTCCAATAGAGAATATATATATATATTTAGTATATATATGTGTATATATATATTCTGTAAAACAAGGATTATCAATAATCGCATTTTACTAGAAACCCTTCTATTTCCTTCCACACAAATCACAAATGTTACTCTTCTGTCTGACAATAAGAAAGATTTCTCTCAACATCAGACCTGAATTAATCTCTGATCTACCAAAGCAATCACAAGTCTGAAGGTTGTGGAGGACCAAATCTTCCTGATTGCAATGCAGGAGCCAGTGGGTAAAATTTGACAGTAGAATGGACTGCAATAAGAGCACTTAATCATAAAAACAATAGAGCCAGTTAATTTTTTTCTGACTCCATTCTCTGCAACAATTAACTATCAGAGCTTGAACTGTACTACTTACAATTCAAAGACAAGAATCTTGAACTTTTAAACTGAAAACCAGCACAGAAGTAGAAGTGAATAGGAAATTAATATGCACTCAACGTAAACATGCTACTGAAAGGAAAGAAAGCATTCTTCGGGATGTTACAGAGCCTTCAACACAGTAAAATAAAAACTAGAAGAGCAAAATATTTTAGAAAAAGAGTGAAAGTATAATTTGAGTAATTGCAGCAAACACCTAAAAAACACAGCATCTTGGAAAACTGTTTTCGCAAGCTCATTAAGAGCATTCTAAATGTTGCTCAACAGATCTTTCATAGACTAAAGAAATACAAAGGCAACTAAATCCATTTTAAAATACTTCTATTAGAAGTTTCCAGCCTGGACTGAGTTTTAACTAAAACATTTTAATCTTTTCAAAATAGGAGTTTTTATAATGGAAAGGCTGTTCAGTGATGAGAACCATACCACATGAGTTTCCTCTCTTGCTGAAGAAATTAGCAATGATCTCAAGTAAAACTGTGGTAAAGACAAAAAAAAAAAAAAAAAAAACAACAACAACAACAAAAAAAAAACAACAAAAAAAAACAAAAAAAAAAACAAAAAACAAAAAACAAAAAACAGGAGCTGTTCAAGATGCATCTAGAAGAAAAGAACTCATGAGTGGCAAATCAGAGTAGATTATAAAGCACAATATAAAATAGCACACAAAATAGACATTTGCCAGTATTATGGGATATAGAAGAAAGAACTTCACTCTTCCCCAAGGCAGATCTTCATAATACGTGTGCTGTGAAGGAAATTTCATTTGAAAGCAGTAAAGCTATTCTAAAGAAAAGTAGTAATAGGTGATGGCCAAGCCAAAGAAAGAGGGAATGTCATCCTTCACCCATCTTTTCAGCAGGATGCTGCGTGATATCAACCAGAAATCAGTTCCCTGGAAATTCTCTAGGATGACTATTACTCTCACAATCTCAGCACGCATCTCTAGGCTTCCCTACATTTGGTTGTAAAATAGGAACACCGAGTATTGCCTCCAAGCTTTCATCTGGTGGTCTATGCTTACATAATCAGTTCCTGCGTTTCTTATGAAACACAATGCATGAACATTTTGGGATGGATCTTTTATTAACAAAAATGAAATGTTTTAAAAAATTGTTTTCTAAACTGTTCCATTATGTTCATAAGTACTCCTTGAAGAAATGATTGGGTCAGGTGGTTTCCTCTGTGAGTAAAAGACTGCTCCTTCCTCAGGTGGGCTAACAGAGTCTGGCTGGGTAGACAAGACTCAAGAAGCCACCAGGTCAATGAGTCACAACAGGAAGCAAAAAACTGACAGAAAATCTCCTGGGGACAACTGCACATACTGTTGCCAGTCAGAAGGTGTCTGAGTCAACTGAAATCAAATCTACATGCTGAGACCCATCTAGAAAGGCATGGTGGGCAGGGAGAGACTTGTGTATAAATTGCTCTTGTTTCTGCCGCATTTGTTCTAAAGACCTATTTTAAATTGGTTCTATCTTTAATACTACTCACTCTGAGATTTATTTCCCACAGTGTCTTGGGTGACAGTAGGAATAAAAACAAATACAGGGAAACAGAGATTTTCATTATTACCATATTCCCAGAATCCACAATGGTGTCAGTTTTCAGAAAAGCAACTGAGTGACTGAATGGAAATTGAGAATTTCTTAGAAACCTAGGACAGGAGTTAAGCAAATAAACAAATGTTGTAGACTAGCACATTAAAACTGGTGCCAAAATAAACCCAGACAAATACTGTAGTAATTCAGGTTCTGGAATTGTATATACAAGAGTATTCACAAATGTTTTTACTCTTAGAACAGCAGAACGTTACAACAAGCACTGCATGACTAATCACTCAGTTAATTCTTTAAAGTAATAGCAGCATAAATCATGGCTGCGTTGTGTTGATGATCGCAAACGTGGTGAATAACTATATTCTACAAACATATCAGTCAGAAAGTTAAACGGAAAAGCTACACATTCGCCTCCCAGACTTCTCTTGTGCCATTCCGTCATCTCTTTGATAACTACAAAATAACTCAAGAACAAAATAGAAAAATTTAAACCATGCATTTTGAATATAAAATAGATAAATACATTCTACCCTTTTTTCATACATACCCAATTAATAATAAAGTAATTGTATGTAGTAGCTAGGAAATGAAGTGATTGCTGGAGGGAAGGGTGTGGGTAGGAGGTAAGACTTCTAAAATTAAATAAAGTGGCTTAGAAAAAAAGTTGTACTTTGAAAATCAAAGCTCAAGTAAGTCATGCTGGTATGAGCCCATGTAACTGCATTGAAATCAGCCGTGGTTCACAAGTTTTTACTGTCATTTAGTGACTCTTTCACAAAGCCTGCTGGTGAGGAAACTTTCTTTTCACTTCCCCCCAAATCTTGAATGTATGGAAGCTGTCTGACTGTTGTTTATTTAGAGTCCCAATGTTTTCTGAGGAGCTACACTTAAATGAATGCCTCTTTTTACTTTTTAGATACCTACTTAGCAGTCCATCTCAGGAGGTTTCCTTTTTTGCTTGCTCAGAATCAAATGTGAAGTTTGCCTGGGAATGACACTGTGAGCAAACATGCAAGTTGTGAGAGATTATCATGCTTTATTAAAACCTGGAAAAAAACAGTACCTCATACTGGTCCAAAGTGAAATATGAAAAATCTAAAAAACCATGAAAAGCAGCAAGCAAAATCACCTCAGCTTCAAAAATTATTTTGTAGGTCTCTTCTCTTCTACCCTTTTTTTTTTTTTTTTTTTTTTTTTTTTTTTAACCTGCAACTCTGCACTTTTTAGGTCTGGTGGTGTCTGGAAGGAAAAATACTGACTTCTGCCAAAAAACCTGTTGTCACAGGATTTCCAGTACATTTTGGCAGGTGCAGAAGACAGTTCATTGCATGTGAATATCTGTCTGTTTATCCAGTTAAACTGAAAACTCCAAACCTTCACAGATTCCTCCATCACAAGTTAGAATATGAACCTAAAGCCATTTCCTTAATTCTGTATATTTGACATTTCTGAGATGTTGGTCAAAAAATACTTTCCAAGTTCATTAATGCTTACCTTCCTAAAGACCAAACATCTCATACTGTTTTCTAATACACGTACAGTTTCCTATATTTTTAAGAACAGCACAATGCACTCAGTTTTCTGCTCTGTGTTATTGCCATAGGCTGGATTAGCACCCGCATGCAGAAATACTCTTGAAAAGTTGCCAAGCAGCATAAAAAGTATAAAATCTTCTGGGAAAATCACCAAGACTGCACATCTCACTTTAAATAATTTTTAAAACATCTTTCTAAAGGAAATTCTCCTTATTAGCAGTGAGTTTTTGTTTTGTTTTTACTTTCGGTGGCACAGAAGTCCTCTAGAAATGTTCTAGAAACTCATAATAGGTGGTTTACTTGCTGAAAAAAGAACACAGATAGATGTTTTTTTTGAGTTTCTGTATCTCCTTCCTTCTTCAAAGTGTGCTTTATTGACCTTTTAAGATAATCACAAAAGTATTCAAATTGCTGAGATGATCTTACATTGAAAAACAAATGACTCAGTGTTGTTTTTCTTATTTCCAAAGGATTGTTTTGTGTTGCTAAGAAGCTCAGTTTTTGATATAACTTCTGATTTTAGGTTTAACACTTCACTTACTGCTTACCTAAAAACAAAATGATCTTAAAAATATTATTAAGGGAAAAGATGAAAAGAAAGAGGATTATATGTGGTGTCCTTTGTTATTAAAAAGGGCATTGCTTACTTCCAGGAACATCACATCCTGTTTGTTATTAGACGTGTAGGCATTCATATTATACAAAGTCCATCCACAGTATAAGATGTACACAAAAATATTACTGAAAACACACATCAATTTGTTTGTCTACCCAACCAATAAGTATGTTCATGTTTACAGTAGCAGAAAATGCTGTTCTACTCTTGTACCACTTGGATATGAAATAGAAGTATCTTTTAAAATGCATGTAACTCATAATATTCCAGTTTTTCACATTACTTCCTAACACTAGCCATGTTTAATTAAAAGTCTGTCCTAAAGAGCATACATGCTCTTCTTGGAGTAACATACATGGGATTATATCTCATAGCAAACAGAATCATTTGGCAGCACTGTCAAGAACAAAGAATATCTCATACATGCCATAACTGTGTAAAAAGCAATGGGAGTTTCCAAGACAGAGCCGAGTGAGCCTTTTAGAGTGGCCCATGCCACTCCAATTCTCACTCATCTATGCTCAGTTTTCCAGTCACCAAGCCTACTGGAAGCTCAAGTGGAATTCAAGAGCCTTGTGGTTCCCTGCATGCCTATCAAAACCAAAAACATTTTCAATCCAAAGGGAAAAACTCCAATAAGAAATCTACATTAAGAGATACACTTGTACTTGTGAACCACAATGACAAAGTGAAAACCTACAAAAGCTTTCGGATCTGCAAATTCCAAGTGCTACATCCATCTCCTTTAGTCACACCATAGTACTCCTTTAGCTGGCTGAAACTTTGGCTACTTCTGCTTTATCAAGGTGATTCAGGACTCAGAGAGCAGAAGACAATCAGTTCAAACAAACGATGGTGTTTTGCAAGTTACTAGGTAAACATGAGATTTCAGAAATGCCCCGGTAATTAAATAATTAATGAATGGACTAATAATAATTACAAAGACCAATACTGGCAATGTGATTCTTATTGCAAGCAACAACAAATTGCCCAGTAATACGGCCTCTCATTCTGACTCAGGGTACAGAAACCTGACATCGATATCAGTTAGGTAGCCCTCTTCCCCTGGAGCTGATTCTCCTTTGTAACATTTCATAAATAGCTGCCAAGATTTACTGGCTGTGAGATGAAGCAGATCATGTAACCCGTTAAAAATTTCAGTGAACCTGCGAGTAAGTCTAAAACCGCTCTTACCCAGCAGCATCAGCCAGGCTGAGGCTTCTCATTTCAGACTGGAGACTTGCTACTGTGCATCCAACAGAGTTTTTGTTAAAAGAGAGGAAGAAGACAAAATGGGTGCAACTTCTCCAGGATTTGTCATTTGTCTGGGTGGTAAAAAGATGAGGGCTGAGCTTCAACTGTTGTGACAGTCCTGACAACAGCCTGACTCCTACCACCACAAATAGTGGCTTTCACAGTGCTGGTTGCAGGGTACCACCTCTTCCTAGGCCAAATTTCTGCTGGTCAGATGGGACCAAAATGACAGTGTAAGGTGAAAAACGGTAGTGCACAGTAGTGAGGGGAAGGCCTGAGCTGTACTTTCTCTTTCTGCTACAATGAAGGGTTAGATGAGATCGTTAGCCTTCACAGACAGCTTTTTACAACAGTTTGTTCACTTTGTAAGCACGCTGTGCTTTGATACAGCAAAAAATAAATTGTCCCATGTTGTTACTGATTAAGTTCAGCAAAATACACATACTGTCAGGTCTGTAGGGTGAAATATGTGGCAAGACTGTCTAGGGTAATATTGAAGCTAGTCTGTAATTTCTTTTTCAATAGAATGTCTCACGGTCATGTCAAATGCAAAAAGAAGGTGTAATTATTTTTTAAAATAAACATTTAGTTACCATATTGCATTTTCATCACACACGAAATCCACAGGCATTTCGATTTCTTCAGAGGCAAGAATTAGATATGTTTTGAAAAATTATTTCAAAAACAGAGAAAGTAAAAATCGGATCTCAATATTAGGAATACTTCAGAAATGTTAACAAGTAAGGAAGGAAAAAAAGCCACCATAATTTTACAAGTTTTTCACTTTGTAACAGCAAGTTGGATTTGGTTGGATGTGGAAAAATTGGGCCTAATCACTGGAAGATTTTCAAAATAGTAAATAGTATGTTTGATTCAAAATCAGAAGAGAAAGCATAGGAAAGTGATTTGGCTCAAATGCTGAATTTATGAGGTAGAAGAATTTTGTTGTCAGCCCACAGTAGCACTGTTTGCACTAGAAATGGTAACAAGTTTCATATTTCTCCTGCTCTAATTAGAAAATCAGAAAATGTCAGAATTTGTTCAACCAGAACTGTTTTATCAACTGTGTGAGCAGACTATTCTCTTAGGTAGAAATGTCAGAAGATAATAAAAGGGTGGAATTTGCTTGGATAATCCAAGTCAAACAATACTGTGTCGGGATCCGTTACTCAGACTGAGCTGCACCTTTCTGAAAGACTGGGAAACTCAAACATTTTAATAGATTACAGATACATTTATTTTTTAAAAGCCTATACACATTTTTTTTCAAATTGTCCTTGTTAGGTACTCATTCTTAAATAAATATATCTTCAAATAAAGATAAACTGAGTTTACCTTCTTTTTGCCCATAAATTTATGACTGTCAGATATGCTATCTAAAAGTCAAGAAGTTTTGAGAAAGGCATTGCTAGAAGCAGAAAAACAATACAAAACAATTTTCTCTTTTTACTTTAATGAATATTTATGAAACCTTTCTCAAAGGATTTGCTCTGTTACTCAAAGGATTTGCCCATACCATATATCCCTCATCTTTTAAAATATGGAATAGTTTTCAGTGAGATGTTTGTGTTTTTCATATCCTGAAAATGTGATGAAATGTTTCTTATAACCCAAGTTATTTTCCATTTCATGAGCCAAGCACCTGAACTGTTTTTCAAAGACAGACATTTGGGCCCTAATCCAGCTTTGGTATTTCTGTAATAGACATTTCAGTAGAAAATTTGTGCTTTCTGAGAGAGCATTCAGATAAAAACATAACTATAGCACTAATTAATATACTGGTTAATACCAATCCTTCCTTTATAATCCATAGGATTGTAGTGAAGAGTAACATTTTAAATGCATCAAATACAGGTGTGAAGATTTAAGAAGAAGAGAAGTACTATTTATGGTGGCAGAAAAAGAAAAATGAACTACGGGGGAAATACATTCCAGGAAAAACAGTCATAAAGGAGATTAAAAAGTTTTCTAAGACCTTATAAGATTGATTACTTGAAAGAGAACAGCCTTAGATATAGTCATTCCTTAACTTTACATGACACAATATGTGAAATCAGGAGAGAATTTCAGTGTCATAAATGATACCAAGAACCTTTCTATCCGGGTCCAGCGCAGCCCAGATAGATGGTCCTGCCAGAATAAATGGTACAGAGAAAGAAACTCTGGGATGTCAATTCCAGTAATTTCTACTACACAAATTTGTGTAAGATCCACTATGAAAAAATCAAAAGTCCCTTACAGAACCAGCTGAATATTTATATTAGCTTTGTTTTGAATGAAAATATGCAGTTTGTAGATGCTGAATCAGAATTAGAACAGTTGTTATGGGAGGGACATTTGAAAAACATCCATAAAGGTTTTACAGTGAATTTTCCTGAAGCCTAGGATGGATGTTTTGGCTACAGATAGAGCAGCAATTGAAAGCTGTACAAACTGCAATTCCTGCCTTATCTAAGACTCTCAAGAAATCACTCCAGCTCTCAAGTATTCACCTAGAGGTATTCTCTTTCCATTTCCACTTTAGCTGGCAGAACTGGCTTCTGAGAAATTAAATATGTGTTTAATGTGGAAAAAAACAACAACAACAAAACAACACAAACACTGGGAGACAGTAAGTCATTTGAGGTATTCTATAACAGAATCATGAAGAGAAAAACTGGTTTCCAACTAGCAATTCTCAATAGTCTTCTCATAATCAATTTGCAGTGTTTAGCAGAGATACAGATGTATCTCTTTCATCTCCTGAATTGGAAGATAAATATATTTAATTTTCCGCTAAATGATGTCCTTGCTTGAGACTGAAGAAGAAGTTGCTCTCCCCACATGAGAATTAAGGCAATTGGCAAACCACTGACAGAAAGTCAATTTTTGTGGCTGTCCACATTTGGCTGAAATGCTGTGGAGCTTTTGGGCTCACTTTCCTTGACTTTTTGTCTTTGCTGAACTGAGCCAGGTCTGTGACCATTGAGGAGGGTTAGAGTTTTCCTCTAGAGGCAGAGCGAGAAAGTCAGTGTACGGTGGATCAGCTTTCTCAGTTCTCTACTTTCAAATTCCCTGCCCTGGGAAGAACAGGGTTTGGCAATGTAAACTGTCAGAATTATATCACACACCGCACCAAATATCACATTTCATCATTAGGCTAGGAAGATTACCCAACCTAGAGGAAAAAGAAATAGAAGTCTGTTCATCCTTCAGATTGTATGCCTTTCTTTTCTAAACTTATATTTCATGGAGAATCGTAAAATGATAAGCAACATTCTTCCAGTTTGAGAGATGGAGACCCTAAAGCATACTAAGCCCGACTGACAAAGCAAACTTTCAAAGAAGAGAAGCCCCATATTTCTGCTTCTCATTCTTTGGCAGTTGCCGTTATAATATGCTGCCTGATGTATATTTGGCCTTTTGGACAGTAGGAATGCCACAGAGAATTAATCATTTTATATTGTGGGTTATTTAGCTCACTCATGAAAATTACTGGTAACATTTTAGTTCTTTAGTGACTTCATCTGATTAAGATGGCAATTTACAGAAAATTGATTTCACATTTAGTCTCATTACTAAATTCTAAACCATTGAATACGAGACAAGAATATTTACTTTTTACTGTAAGCATATAATTACTGCTTATTGAGATCTGCTAATTTGTTAGGACTAGGTCCTACACCACCCACTGATTACTGTCAGACATACAACAATAACTCATTAAAAATCTTTAAATGAAGTCCTACTGATGATACAACAGCTGATCATAATCAGCTTGTCATTTATTTATCATGTTCCCCAAAGTAGAATATATATGAATCCTTTAAAAAGTAGAATTTTATTGCAGCACTAGTCTACTGCAAGTACGCAAGCTTACAGACTGTAGTCATCCAGAAAAAAATATTTTTTACATAACACTTTTAAGTATATTATGTCTAAGGTGCGTTAGGAATTTCACAAACATGGAAAAGGACACGTAACTAAGTCAAAACAAACTGTAAATAAAAGACAAGATGATAGCTATGAGGTGAAATTGCTTCCAATATTCTATGTACTATTTTTTTTTAAAGTTAGGGCAATACCTTATTCCGCAGAAATTAAAATAATCAGTGTTTCTTGTTGTTAGATGAGCAGCATTGCATCTGCTTGCATTTAATCACATATTATAAACATATACACAGCTTCCAAATGTTTCAGAATTCACTGTATTACTATCTCATCCCCATCATTATTTTCCATTCCACGAATCTTTATGTCACTGGCCTATTCTATCAGCAGTGACTCAATGTTTGCTTCCAAATCCTTGATGAAAATGTTACTTTGCCTGATGTCCCTCTTCTCCATAATCTAAACTTTGTGTCCAGCACTTAAACAAAAAAGCTGGAAGCTCGCTCCTGTTACTGCATTTGTTTATTGGAACCAAATTTCATTAGCATTTGTGCAAGACATTGCATCAACAGATTTAAAGGTTGTCAAAAACATAAAATCCCATAAAACAAACAAACAATCAAATCCCTAAGGGATAAAATGATTCAGCCAGTGAAAGTACCAAGTTCTGTTCACCATTTGGCTTTCTTTTATAGAATTCCATTCTACAAAGCATAATGCTGGTGCCATTTGTTGAGACCTCATTATCTGGGAGAAAACTGCTTTACAAGGAGAAGGAAGCTCGAGGCCACTGGCTGTGAGAGTATTCCATCTGAGAACTGTCAGGTCAAATTGTTTCCACTTGTTATGTTATCCAGCCATGACAGATATTAATACGTATGCTGGGAAGAATGACAAAATAAATTAAAAAGTTGTCTTTCAGGTTTAGGGATTTTATTCACTATCTTTGCTTAATAGTTATAGCAGCCAAGTTACCTACTAGGAGAACCTTTCTCCTTAGAAGCCAGCACAGAAAGCAAAGTTTGAATGAGAAGTGTAAACAGTATGTATTGTTGCCAGCCACTCCATTCAACAAAGTGTATTTGCAGGACTGAGACAAGGGAAGGGAAAATAAAAGGAAACATTTTTGATAGCCCTATAAGCATTTATATTACACCAAAGTGTGCTCAAACAGTTTAGTCAGAGATTCATAAAAATGAAAGTAGAAAAGCCTTGCCTCCCGCCAGATCAGGTTTGGCAGAACATCACCAAATAATTCACGGATTACAGAAGATTATCTAACTCATCCTTGGAACACAGCAGTCTCTGAATTGAATAGATGCAGCCCTTCATACAATGTGGTTTTTTAGGAAGATTCACTTGGGGAAGAAAACCTCTCTGTTTTTCTATACAACATTTATTTTAGGTTCTGTACTATTTCATTACATCTCTTCAGATGGCATAGGAGGTAAACTCCAGATAAATGCATACATTATAACTGATGCAGCTCAACATCGATATGTGCTCAACATGACAATGCTCAGTATCACTGTCAGAAATGTAAAGTAGCTACATTATAGAGAGGTATATATTAGTGATATTAGTGTCTACATTCTACATGCCAGTAGGTGTTTTCATTCCTGAGGGAAGTACTGAAAGATTAGGAAAGTACATGTAAAGACCGTATTAATACGTGTGGAAAATTCTATTAGGTTCATTTTCACATTTTCACGCATGAGCTGGCAGAAATCCTGAACTACTGAAAGCAGGCATTTGCCAAATAAGGCTTTTCATTAGGTTGTTCAGAAGTATTTATTCTCCCTCTCACCACCAAGTGTTAGCAGTCACTATCTGCTATATTCTGCCAGCTTTGAAAGGCTAGCAAAATAATGATGATTGTAATATCTAGCTGCTGTATCTTGCTGATCGTTAATATATACATTAACCTTAACCAAAAACATCTCACACTGCTATCTCCACAGAGGGACAGCTAAGGCCAGATCTACACAGCACCTTAGTTACTGGAGACTGTTTTCTTTTGGAATGTGGCTTGCCAGCTACAGTGCAGGATAACAACACATAAATTGCATTAACAGAGAATAACAATTAAAAGGAACATAAAAGGCTTGCAAATTTTTTTTTAAAAAAAAGTTTTGGAAAGACCACTTCTGCAAAGAAAACTATTTCTATAACTTCTGCCGTTGCTCATTTGATCTATCTGTTCAAACATGATCTCCAAACATATGTGATAAAACTATGGAAGTTCCAGACGTACCTTTATTCTTGCTCACTGAAATTGCTTTTGTGAGCTCAAACTCGCAACAAATATCACTCCTGGGGGAGATCAATTTTAAATCTACACAGGAAATTAGTACAGCATGTAACAAGCAATGGTACGCATTTACAGCACCAAAACTACACTGCCATGCACTGAGTGATTCTGTGGAACACTGCTCACTTCGTGTTACCGTGTAACAAAAATATGCATGTAAGATTTTATTAGGCATTAATTACATGCAGTAAACCCACACTCTTGGTTACTGAGGATGTGCAGTCTTTAATAAACAAACCCTAGCATGGAAGGCCTCTGGCTGTAAAAATCCAACCTACTCTAGGGAACCCACATTAGCAGGGGGTTGAACTAGATGATTTCCAGAGGTCACTTCCAACCCCCATGATTCTGTGAAAACCTTAAACATTGCAAACAAGAGCAGAAACAAAGGCTACTGCGGTGGCTATATTTTCCAGTATGAGTAGAGTAAGACTTCCTTCAGGTGACCATCTGTGATCAGGTTGAGCAGACCACAAAACAGCAAGTATTTTGCTCCAGTGCTACATTTCTACATAGGCTAGTAATCTATTCATGGGAAGTTTGAATTGCTGGCCAAAGGCAGCAGCATAAATCAGGCAGCAAGGCAAAGCAGATAACAGTTTCTGAATACTGTGCATATGGAGGAACAATACTCTACAGTTTTCTCAACTCAGAGTAAACTTGTTTTTTTAATACAGATTCATTATCTACATCATCATTATACTTAGGCTACAACTCCTTACATTCTCTTTTATACTAGAAATCACTGAAAATGTATTCAGGATATATAAGCTTACCTAGTTTTTCACAAATTCAGATATTTCAGAAAGTTCTTATTTCACATTATTATTACCAACTTAGTAAATTTCAATCCTTTTACCTTTGGCATAACTGTGGAAGGCTGTCCAAAGAATGAATTTTGACAGCTTTAGCTCTTTATGTGAACGAAAGCTAGCTATACAAAACAGGTATCCTTTATGTTTTGTAAATTATAATGATTATCTTGGAAATGAGCATGTGAGTACTGTGCTGCTGGAACAGAAAGAACAAGATGTTCCTTCATTCAGAACCAAGGAGAAACTGCCTGCTTGACAATAGGAATCATGCTAGCACATAAACAAACAGCAGTTTCCTATGTGATTACAGAGGCCAAAAAATAAACAAACTTCAAATCTTTATACTTTCAAAACTAAGTTCACATCACAAGCCCAACACATTGGATTGAAAAGTCATTCAACTTTATGTTTTCCCTTCCTAGTTCAGGGAGCAATGCCTCTTACCCTTACAAACAAAGTGATATAGTTGAAGAGGTGGTACCGTCTTCCTTCTGGGAGCATAACACATCAAGCTGCACAGATTTAAGAGATTTGATGACACATATTGCACATAACACTGCATTGTTTCCACGAAGAAAAATAAAAGCACATTGTCCTAAAGTGTATAGTCAGATCTGATAACAGTAGCATGTCTGCAAAAAACAAGTTGTGCTGGAGGAAACACAACAGTTCTGTTGGATACAAGGAAAAGAGCCATAAGGAATTCAATATGAAAGGCAGTAAAATTATACTAAGTTGATATAGAATAAGGAGGGGGGAAAAAAAAGAGTAGTTAACTAATTCTGCAAGCAAATAAGAATATTCCACTAAAAGGCTGTTGGATCTCAACTGTACCACCTCTGATTTCTAAGTGGATGAAGAATTGACAGAGTGAAGGGAAACTGCTGTTCAGGACTGATGTGCTAGTTATGTGAGTTGCAGGGCACATGAACGTGTACATGAAATTCCAGTCCTACTTTACCTTTATTTTGGTAGTATCCCACTAGACAGAAGATGTATTTTCTCCTTTAAAATGGTCTGACGTCTACTTTGTAACAGACTCTTCTATTACTTTTGCTCTCACCTTTAAAAGCTCTGGAAGACCACCCAACACTTCTATCAGACTACATACAGAGGTCTACTTTGTTTTTTCTCTACACTGATGCAAATAAAAGGTGCCTTTATGTAAGGCAGGTATAAATAAGAGGGGCAACAAACAGAACTTTCAGATAAAAATGAATGACATTCCTTGTCAGAAAAAGAACCTCAAATATCAAAATGGATAACTGGGGACTGTGGCCAAAAGAAAGAGCTGAATAAAAGTTGGTATTAATTTGTTAGGCACAAATCACACCTAGTTCATACAATTTACTTGTCGGGCAAAGTAACAAGTTCCATAAAAGGAGAATTAACAAAAGCTTTAAACACTTTTATATGATATTCCTACTACAAAGTAAAAAGAGCCTGAAGTATAGATCTAATTTAAGCTGGCTGGCTAGGCTGGTAGATATCTTTCTGTTAAAATCATTGTCAATGACTTATTACAAGATGGGTAGTTTGCATCAAGTAAGCTAAAAACAATCACCTTTGGCTCTGGTGCTGTTCAGTACTTCCAATACACAAATATACACAAGTGGACAGATGTAGATGACACGAACCTGACAGGGCTGAATTATGTTGAGAAGATAGAATAAAATACAATTATTAGTCTCTAGTAAAAGCAACAACTCTCCTTTTCTGTGTAAAACAGTAGAAATCAGTTCAAGAAACTTAAATTTATGTAGAAATGTCTAGCCTATATAGGATGGAAAACAAGGAGATCTGGGATTAAGAATTCAAGTTATGCTTGCATTTAAAAACATCATCAAAGTATTTATGAGATATTTGAAAAATATTAGAATCTAATACTCATAAGAGCTCCACTAGTGCTCTATGTTCAGCTTAAATTCTGTATTTCAGTAGAAGTTTGGAACAATTGGAAAAAACTCAGAGAAAACCAACAGAAATGGTAACTGGTTTGTAAGACATAGATCATGAGAAAAAAATGAATGAAAGTGCTGTAAAAATGGGATTATTTTTCTTCACATACATGGTAGATTAGACAAGGAAAGAAAAATGTCATTGAATTGGACCAAGGAAGATTCATGAAAATCCTCATATTATAAAAAGCCCTGCAATGACCAGACTGATACATGAGGGTGTGGAATATCCCCACTGAAAAACTGTAAGAAAGAGCTAGAGAGTTGTTTCAGGAATGACATAAATACAATTGATACATCCTGGGTGAGTAGAGGGGAGAAGGGAATGGATCTCTTGAAGTGGCTTTCTGCCTTGTGATGCCCTGATTTCATCGTACATTACTCTTCACCATGAAGATAGTTTTAGAGTTTATAGAATTTCTCCAGTTATCTCAAGAACTATATCACTTTCTTCTATTATTTACTTTTATTATAGTCCGTTCACTCTTATTCGGTATAAATATTGTAATACTGCACTCTCCAACCTAAGGTATTTAAAAAAAACAAAACAAAACAAAACAAAATACAAAAACAAAACATTTAAACTATTCCCTGTGTAAAATACTCTTTTCAGAAAGCAGGGCAGCAATAATAAATGACCCACAGCAAGACGAGAGCTGGGAAGGGAATCATAGAAGAGGGGGAAATCTCATGTTTCATATACATTCAATTAATTTACTTCCATCAAGAGGATGTCATTTCTCTCTCACCAGTGCAAACCCTGAGCCTGCCCCTACAGCTGTGGTTCAGGAAAATCTCTTATAGTACAGACTCAAACAAATGCTCCACAATTTCCTAGTGATACTTCCTCTATGGTTAAAGTGATCCTTCTGCCAAATGGGTAAAGTCACAGAGTTCAGATTAAATTTCATTATATCCACCAGTGACTAAAAGTGGGGTTTCAACATTGCAGAGTGTTTACGAATGCTCTACTAATATTTATGAATAAGACTCATAATGCTTTTGCATTTTCCCCACGCACAGATCACTGATGAGAAAAGTCAAGATGTGCTTTTTCAGAGTTACAGAATGAGCTTATGGGAACACTTAGTTTTAACCACTCCCCACCCAGACTCTGCTATTACTATTGTATCCCTCACTAAACTCATCCCTGGAATTCTCACAACATGAAATCCTTTCAGATTTACCACTTCTTATGTATGGTTCATTCCTGTGCAGTAAAATTCCACATGCACTTCTGTCTCTGGGTTACTTTATCAATCCATTCCTTCTTTCCTGGAGTAAGTTTTTTAGGACAAACTTTAAGTTAAACCCACAACAGAATATCTCTCCGTAAGGAGGCAGAAGGACTTGTTCACCACTGTCTTTCTGAAAATGTTATTTCCTTACAAATCTAATTTCTTTTTTCTTCTTTAAAAGTACAGATAAAATACCATTTTCATTACAGTGATGCCTACATTTGCAAAAGAAATCTGTATTTCTTTTCTGTCCTAAGGGAACTTAGAGGCAAAGAATATTTTCAGTGTTTTCAGAAAACTAAAACTAGAGTCTCAGATAGGAAATCCTTGAAGTTTCACAGCCTTGAAAGCCATGCTGAAGTACTTCTTGGCCTCTTCTCTCAAAAATCACAACAGGACTGGCCCTTTCTTTTAAAGTCAGAAGGAAAAGTAACTGGTTTATCCCTTAAGGCAGTTGTTAGAGCCTTTACTCAGACGCTGCTTCAACTGTATGATAAAGCTTTTTTCACATATCTTGGCTAGCCTATGAATTTATCAGTAGGTACTTGATGAAGTTCCATTTTAAGTAAAATTGTAGAGATCACAGAATAACAGGGTTTTCATTTGGTAGTGGAGAGACTTGGCTGTCAGCCCTTCCAGTGCATAGGTAATGTCAAATAGGTACCCTAATACAAAATAAGATGGAGATCTTATGCAGCCTGCACTTACTGTGGGTTGAACCACTCAGGCAAACTACAAAATGGACCAGATAATTTGCCATCAAGATGGAGTCATTTGCAGAGCTGGTTTGATATGCAATGTTAATGTACAAAGAATCAGCTGAAGATTCAGGTGCTTTTAGAGCACTGTAGCAGAAAAACATAAATAATGTAGCTTATTCCAAGACGTGGATGGTCTAAGTGGGAACTAGACAGATCTCAAACGCACAGGTCCTTCTATGCATCTGCCCTAAAATCCTCACTGCAGAGGAATGAGTCCTTTTGTGCTTCTACACAAAGATCCTCTCAATTCAAAAACTGGGTAATCTCAAAACCAGTTGAATTTGACACAAAGAGTGATAAATCAGCACCTATTCTGGAAAAAGAACTCAGAGATGAGGATAGCTGCTCGCTTCCTCTGTCAGTAGTGCCTCCATGAGCCCGTCATTTTGCAGTAAACATAGGACTTGTGATTTTCATCATCTAAATCTATGGTGCTCCTATGATGCATGTGGGAGTGAGTTTTGGCTTTGGTATTATTTTAAAAATCAGTGGAGTGGTAAGTTCAAAGAAGCTTCTGATCATGCTGTACTTTACAACATTTAAAAGAAACCTAATAGACCACTGAGTCATTATCTTGATATTTATAACATTAAGAATAATAACATCCTGAAGGATGAGGGAAAATAGAGCGCATGCACAGTCATCCTCTAACCAACACAGCCTCAGCAGAGGAAGATGTGCTGTTAAACTAATCTTTCTGATTACATTCAAGAAAGCACAGAAATTGCAGAACACATCACATACCACGCTTAGCCTTTTGGGAAACTGATGATAAATTTCACATGACAAGCTCTTAGTAAAATGTTAGCAAAAGAATCTACAGTAAGACAAAGAGTTCAAATGAAAATCCCAATTATGCACAAACATCTAGTCAATGATGAGATCTCAGAACATTCAGATGCGCTAAAGGAATATGAAAAAGCAAGTAAACAGCAGTAAGTAGAGAACCTGCCCAAATTTATTTAGCTAGCCCGTGGTATCAGACTTTCTAGTGCATCTGTGCTGAAAGTTTTCTCAGAGCAATTGCTCCCTCATACAGAACTTCTTATTACCTCCTGACTGTATGGCAAAAATCTTTGTAGATGTCTTGTCATTTGAAGCCTCTGTAGGGTGTTACACATTTGATTCTGATTTATAGCTACAGCTCTCACAGGTTAGTAATGCAAATCTATAATAATAGAAGACTGTCTCAGTCAGATTTAGGAAATGCCTATTATTCGACTATTCAATACCTTCCATCACTAAAACTGTTCTCAGACCCTCATAACAATTTTCTTTTTAATTATATACAGTAATCTAATGAATAAGTCATTAGCCACATACCTTTCGTGTCTTTACTTGGAGACTGTGGTTCAGTTCTTGCTTCCCCCTACTTTGTAACACGTGGCATGAAAGGACTGTTAAATAAATATTAGTACTGCCTCAGTTTCCTGGGCACTGCATGTGGCACAAGGGAAGCAGCCCTGAGTCCAGCTACACAGTTCTGCTCTTTTGATGTGGCAGTGCAGAGCTGCTCCTGCATACAAGACCTCATTATTTTAAGTGCCCTAACTTGGAAAAGGGAGTGCAGCCAAAAGTTCTTGAAAATGCTCTGCTCCAAGCTTTTTAGTTCATATCCCATTTCTAAAACTGTGAATTTAATTTACATGTCACTGTAATAACACCTTCACACGATAGGTATTCATTATGGAGCCAAGGAATCACTTCTAATCTTCATTGGAAATGAACAGGAAAAAGCGTTCAGGGCAGACTCCTGTTTATATGACAACAACGGTTGCATAAAACAGATGCCTGACCACATGCCAGCTGCACAGCAGGCTGAGCAACCCTCAGCACAGTAGGGGAGCAGAAGTGCTGTTGATGCTTAAGTTCAGATTGAAGAGATGTTCTGAAGATAGGACACATCACTGGAGTTATCTTTGAACCAGTTCCCCAGGGTTGTCACGTATTCCTGGACTCTAAATATCTTTCTACCACAGTCTACAGAGATTTACTTTAATCACAGAATTGCTTGAGTTGGAAGGGACCCTTAAAGGCCATCTAGTTCAACTTCCCTGCAATGAACAGGGACAACTACAGATTCATCAAGTTGCACAGAGCCTGGTTCAGCTTGATTTGGAATATCTCCAGGGACAGGACATCCACTACATCTCTAGGCAATCCATTCCAGTGTTTCGCCATCCTTAAATTATATTAATGACATTATAGTTGGAAAAAGGAGGAGGTGAACAGGAATTTTATCATCCTTTAGAAGTTAACTTTTGATTGCAGATAGAGGAAGTCTTAATATGGTCATGCTGAAAAGAAGTCCTCCGTTTTCTTTGCTGCTTGTTCTATACAATAGGTGATGGCTTCACCACTATTGACAGCGCTGTACGAGAGCTATTGCATTAACCTATATCACAACCCAGCCTTTCAAGCAGCCAGAAACATACAGGAGTCCTCCAGTGGCCAGAACTGGTTCAAACTATGACATGATTACTGTTCCTTAAGTTTCACTCCCCCATAAAGAATCCTTTTGGTAAGATGCACTATTTTTATTCATTTTGATGCTGATGATGGATGGTGTCCTTGGCAGGAAGCAAAAAACTGCTGTTTTCTTGGGAAGTCTCCTTGGCTTTGGATCTCTTTTGTCCTGCTTTCAAACTACCCAAATCTTCTTACTAACTGTGCATGCTGGAATGCATTACTTTAACTGGGTTTTTGGCAAATGAGAAAAGTGAATTATTCTCTAATTGCTTCAATAAAAAGTAAATGAGACTGGCAGAAAGCTGGGTGCATTTAGGAGAATTTTAAATTTGCAAACTAAGTACTGCATGTGGTTAATATGTGCCGTCACGCTCACCAAACTACCCTCTGGTGACTCAGAAATTACCGTGTACTCTTTTTCATGATATAAATTCAGTTCTGCTTCCACTGAAATGCAAAGAAAATTTTTACTCCATAGCTCCAGAGAACATGACTACAAAAGAAAAGCGAACACTGTGCAGTGTACAAAAAGACCTCTGTGTTACTTGGGGTCATCGTCCCACTGACCTTTAGTAACACCTTGAGAAGGATTAATGGTCTATTTTGACATTCTTTTTCATGTCAAATTGTGCTTTACTCTTCAATAGTTTCACCTATTCCACCAGGGTAACTCATGCAGCAAGGCCCTACCCTTTACGAGACCATACTAGCTGAGACAACACACCCATAGCACAGAGATGAAAAGAATCAAGCTTCATCAGATCTTATCAAGACACAGTATCTCAGGCATGCAGAAATGAATGGGAACTGTCAACTATTTCCATAAAAGTGAAATTTTTTCCTCTTTCTAGAGCTTTAAGGAAAAAAAAAAAATAACACCTACTGAGAGAAATCAAATCTAGCTCCTGTCAACCAGCTCCTTATTTAATGTTATTTTTGGCAACTGCATGCTTAATAATAAGGGACATTATTACTGTGCAGGGTTTTGGTATGACAGTGGCTGAAAATCAAGTTCCTGCATTTCTTTCACAAAAACATGAAAGTCAGAGGCAAGGTGACATATTTCAGACAACCTTCAACTCTTATTTGCTCATATAATTTTGTAGGACTTACACAAAGGAGTTGGCAATGTGTGTATATATATATATATATATATATACTTAGTTTATTTTGTTCCCATGTTACTTAAAAGCCCACAAATATATTATGGAATACATAGATAAGAACATCTATATTCTTACCAGAACTACATCTGGGTGGTTAACTCTTCCAGAGCAGTTGTTTCACTTAGACAACTGTACATATGACCATAAAGATGCAACCACAGCTTTCTGTTTCACTGCACATTACAAGTACAGTATCACAGCTGTTTGCACTGCCAATAGATCTCTTTAGCAGACTTTGGGTCAGATTTACAACTGACAGTGATGTCTTATTGCTTTTCTAAGTCATAGACCAAAACTGACGAAGAATAACGTACTGTTCTTCAGTTAAATATCAGATGAGATTGAATTCTATTCTTTTCTACTCTACTCTGACTCTGCAGAGCTCAGATGGAGTTTACAGGGTTTCTAGTTCTACCCATAGCTTAGAGTTACTCTAACAATTCAACAGAGGCTTTGAACTTATACATGATGTAACTCCTCTGTAAGTTTTAATTGACGGTCTATTTTCTGTTACCAGACAGACTAGTAATTGTCTGAAAGGGTCAACTTAAATGCTTGTTATTTAAGTAAACTTTCTTTAAACTATCCTTCAGTCCACTGAAGGAGTTAATGTCAGTATTTTGAAGAGGAATTCCAGTCATTGCAGTTGTTAAGTAAATATACAGTATAAAAAATAAAAATCCAGAAAACTATTTCTACATTTCCTATACAAACAAAATACACCAGTTTCATTAAGCCAAGGACGTTTAATGGATCACTCACATATGATTCATCTGCCACTCTTTTCACATCAAGGACTGATTTAGCCTCACCAAAATCACTCATTGCATACTGAGGCTGAATTTGGTCTTTCATAAATTAAGAATGCAGAGGAACACCAGAAAGACATAAAAGGTACTTGTGCTCATAATAATCAACATCTTCCATCCTCCTTTTCCTGTTTATTAATTTATCTCATTTATTTTATAAGTTATTAATTCATTATTCTTGGTCCAAATTCAACATTACTATAACTGCAATTGGAAAAATTGTCCCTGCTACTGACTTTTTTTTTATTAATCTTTAAAATAATACTAAGTCTTCATTGTACAAAGCCAAGGAAATATTATTTCTACTCAATAATATCTGTAAGCTCTGCAGAAGTATATGACTACTATAAATTAGCTAACACCCTTTTCTAGATTGCAGCATGCACAGATTAGCTTTTTCCAGAGATTACTTGTGATAAATTAAATATACTGGTGCCATGCTGATAAGTTCATTGTATCTTTATAGTAACGACATATAAAGCTTGTTCCCCAATCTGGATTGACAAGCTCTTGAAAATATGCTTCACACTGACACTGGTTTCAATTCTCTGAGTAGAGTCCATATGCTGAGAGGGAAGGTATAAACAATTGCAGTGATTTTTCACTTGTTTAACATGGAAAAGTACTGTATGCCAAGAAATTTCGTCTATTTGTTCAGACAAGTTGCTAATGTCTACACTGCAAGATTCAGGAGATAAAATATTCTCCTTTATGTGCGCACATGTGGGAAGGAAAAGGGCTCAGCATAATGTAAATTTCGACTCTGTTGAAAGCATAGCCCTATGGGAATAGCTTCCTAACATACTCAGATGCAACGAGAAGAAACAGGAGAATCTTCTGATTCTGCATGCCCCCTTTTCTCCTCTGTGCCATTCAACATTAACTAGCACTTCCCTACATTCTTATTGGCTGAGGTGGAGTGATCTGCTCTCCAAAGGGGTGGGAAAGGACGACTCTTTATTTTAAACATATGGTGAAAACACTGCATATAACATCGGGAATGTGCAGCTGGAAACTGGATAGCAGAAGGGTTATGATTTTATTTTTTTTTAAATGCAATTAAATCATAATCCCAAAAAGGGAGGGGCTAAGAAATAAAGGAAATCTTTGCCACTGGAGTAGGTCAGAAAGATAGAATGTGGTTGCAAATTCCCTTTATTTATTATTTAAAAATTAATTAAAAACAAGGCTCAGAAGTGCAAAGTCTGTAGCTGAGAGCGGAAGGGTGGGCAATGGTTGAGCAGAACATTTTTTAAAGATTAGTCACTTTAATATGCCCACGTATACGTTCAAAAAAGTGGACCAGATTCTCAGTGGGTGTAAAAAACAGCAGATCATAGAACTGTACTATTTACTCTAGCAGAGAATGTGTCTAGTGCTGGCAAACACCAAAGTAAAAACTTCACAAAAACACACACAGAGTGCTGAAGTGGGAAAGAGCAGACATCGCAAAAAGTTCCTTACTGCTAAAAATACATTGTGTTTTCCTCTTTAGTTTTAAAAAGATTTGCTTTAGAGATCCATTTTCCACAAGCTGTGCAGCTAATTTTAGTGCCTCCCATATGTCACAACATTAAATAAATATTTAGGGGGTATTTTTTGTTTTGTTTTCAAAGCAGTCATCAAGGTGAAGGTGAATATTCAGCAGGAATGAAAAAAGAAAAACAGCTTGATACTTGTACGTACACTGGGTTACAGTTTTGGAGATTAACCAGCTTTGCCAGCTCCTACTAAAGCAATGTCCCTGAGAGTACTTACTGTGTATTTTCCACTGCAAAGTGGAGACACCCTTGCAGTCAACCCAGCTATGCCTTCTACCCTGTACTGGCAGGTCACAAGTCCTTCTGCAATGGCATTGCCCTTTTTTTTCCTATGACATCTCCCTTCTTGCTATCATTAATTATAATAATGAAGAAAAAGACTGATGTGTAAGTTGCAGCAAATGCAAGAAAAAACAAAACAAAAACCCACAAAAAAAGCAGATAGCAGTTATCTTTTTAATTTTCTTAGACAGTGTCATGTAATTCATAAGAAGGGCTGAAGTTCAAACCAACAAGACATCATTTATGCAGAGCTGTGCTGAGGCCCTGTGGAAGGGGTAGGATGTTCTTCTGAAATGCCTCAGTATGCCAAGAAGTTTATAGACATTTTACAAACCAGATGCAGAAACTTTAGCTTAGAACAGATGACTTTCTTAGCAGCTGAAAGGAGGGCAAAGCAAAGGAGGCTATTATTTTGATACACAGGAGAAAGAGCAGCAATTTCCTTAGCATCTCAGAACAAGGTGTTCCAGAGAGAAAGACTGAAATATCTTAGGCAACAGTGGCTGTGGCAGTTGATACTGCTGTGATACTGCTGAGGTGTGCAGGCTGAACTGAGTTCCAGCTTTATCATTCAGAAGCCTTTTCACGCTCCCTTCTGCTAATGATCCTGTGATCTGCAGCAGGCTCGGTATGTGGCACTTCAATTAATATTAAGAAGCAGTGTCATATTTTGTTAAATGCAAAAGGTTTCAGCTTTGAATATTTTCCAGCAGCCACACTTTTTTTTTTTTTTTTTTTTTTTTTTTTTTTTCCTTCTGAGAAAAAAGAGCACTGAAAGGCCTAAATGGTGGGTAATGTTTTGGCATATGCACAGCCTTTTGGAAATTCACATTCCTACTTCTAACATGCCTATTTAATGATATGATTTTTCATATCCATGAAACTGTAAGTACAATTTATGTCTAGGACTTTCTCTCTTATTTAGCATCAACCCCCACTGACAGTTCACTTTCAATACAATTAACCAATCTACTCTGGTTCAATTTTTCTTCTCTTCTACTTTTAGCATAACTTCATCACTATCCTCAGTGTTTTTCAGAAAGAACTGTAAGAAGTAAGGCAAACATAATAAGCTTCCTACACACACACACACCGTGACCAGAGCCTGACCTCTTCTTTTGGTTTTGTATCTTCTAGGAGATACTATCTAGGGAATTTTTAAATAAAAGGAACATCAGAATGAATTTACATTCTGACATTACAAAACAGAAGGGAGGCAGGCGCTCCCTCTTTATTACAGTATTCACACATTAAATTAACTGTAATAAGACAATGCTTTTTATTTTTCTAATAAAAGGGTATTTTGATAAAATGCAAATCATAACCTTTTTGTTCGTAACGCACCAACAGAAAACTGGAATTACAGAAACATTTATTCCCCAGACTATCTGATCTTGCAAACATCCTGCAGAGAGGTCTGAAGTTACAAATTTTGATGACAGTAGCAGCGACTTTAAGAACAAAAACAAGACAGATGTAAAGAGTTATAGGGAGAAAAAAAATAAAGATATAAGACAGGTATGAGAGACCTCAGAAATAATAAAGCAGTGAAAGGACTAATAACTGCATGCACTCAAATACACAGAGCCTGGGAAACCAAAAGCAGGAAGCAGAGCTGTGCACCTGGTCACCAGACTGACATAGCTGAGGTAGTGGGAACTCACGTGGCTGAAGTACTATGATGGGGATGGACAGGCCTTCAGTGTGAAGGAGCAGCTTGAACGTGCGGAGACAAAGAACTTGTCCTGTGAGGACTGACTGAGGGAATGAGACATGCTCAGCTATCAGAAGAGATGACCACTACCTGACATTAACAAGATTAAATACTAGAAATTAAAGACATAGCACTAAAGGGAAAATGCGTAATTTCTAGAAAGTATTCAGTTGTTTCCCTTAAAGAATAATCCTTGGATAAGTACTTTACCTCATAGAGAAAAAAAACTGTTAGCTGTCCTTTAGCATAACATTTTGCAGTGGCCTTTTTACAAGACCTGTGACTGTTGTGCCATCCTGTGCCTCATAATAACCCAAACTCACTTCCCTGCTACAGCCATGCAACAACAAATCATACAATCATAGAAAAGAATGGCTTGGGTTGGAAAGGACCTCAAAGAACGTCTAGTTCCAGCCCCCAAATCCTTCTCAAAAATAAACAAATATTAATTAAAAATAACAACAATGCACTCTGTTCTTAAATCAAAATGGGAGATTATGAACTTGCCTTAAAATGTGTGCTATAACCTGAAAGAACAAATTCTTCTAAATAACTCTCACATGATATTTGGACAGCTGTTTAATAACAACATAAAAATCCTGCTAGTTGGGTTATTTTATAATTTCTACTTGTGCTTCCAGCTGGCTGATGCCTGGTCTACAGGGAATAGAGACAAGAGCCAAAGATACACATTTCTTCGAGCAAGAATCAGAAAATGGAAAGGTTGAGAGCCAGATCATCCCCTCTGCTTTGGGGTGTCTTGGGGTGGAGTTTGCACAAGACTGACCAGAGCTGGCCTGGAATTCCACACCAGAATGCACATGCCATAACTCTATGCATATGGTTCATGCCCGCTACAGTTGCTTCATGACTCTTAAGTCTTAAAACACTAATGAATGCCCAGCATCCCTGTGAAGGTGAGGCCCTTCAACCAGATAGATTTAGACCTCCTATAGAAAAGTGAGCTATGCAGTCTTCACAGGCCTCTGAACGCAAACTGACTTTGACCCCCTTACAGAAAAACCTGGCCCCTCAGTCTGTAATAGGAAAATGTTGTGATATATGAAAAGTTCATTCATATTTAGATGCAAGTAAAGGAAAAATGCGTAACATCACAGGCCTGAGTTAAACCATCTGAAAAGGAAAGTTCATTTCATACAGCTTTTTGGAAAAACAGCTTTGGAAGCATGTTTTATTCAAATATGCAGAACTATTATGCTCAGAACTTTGTGAAAACACAAGAATTTCACCTCTACTTTGTTTCACGAGGAAACAGAAAAGGAGTTGAAATGTATGTCACTGTAAGAAGAAAACTTATTTGTTCTAAATAGTAATCTTTTTCATGAAGAATTCTGAAATGCTAACATTCTGTTCCACTCTGCTGTAGATAGACTTCAAAATGTCTAAATCTTCCACTCAAACAAACTGTCTTTCTATGGCTCCCAAAGTTAGGTTGCTATTTCGTTGTCTGTGTTACAGTGTTATGTACTGCAATTGTAATAGAGGAGACACAAGATAGACTGAATGCCTCATGCCTTATTTCTTGGCCAGTTATTGCGGCATATAAAGACTTCCGTGCCTAGTAACAGTGTTACCATGTGACAGAATTCAGAATTAGTTCAACCCCTTGGCTTCTTTTATACATAATCCTTGCGTTATCAAGGATGCACAGAGACAACAAGCAGCAGCAGCAAAGGGTATAGCCTTTATTTCACTCAGCTTAGACTATCCAAATGTTTTAATGATGGATTAGCAGCAACAGTATGATAAACTCCAAAAATATGTCTTCCTAACTATGAAGAAAGGTTTGGTTGGAGATTACGGATATTTAGCAGGGATATCACAGTGCAGAAGCTCTGCACATGAAATTTTCTTCCTGCCTTTTTCACCATACTGACTTAGTAAGAATTCTGTCTGAATGCATTTGCATGACAATGAGTCTTTGCATGATGCTTTCATCTTTAATCAGCGTTCTACGGAACTTGCTTTTCTGTAATGACATAGCCTAGAAAGGGGTTTCCAGTATAATGATAAAACATGTCAACTAAGCATTTAACACAGATCATGGTAATTCTATATACTTCATACAGAACGATTCTAATTGATTTGAATATGTGTCAGATCAGACACTTCAAATATTTTGATTCAGAAGCCAAGTACCTGGTTATGATTCACCTGTATGCAATGCATGAGCTGTGGCAGCACTTTTCACCAGCAGTCACCCCAAGAACTAGCCCAGGTGAATTCATGCCATACAACACATTCTTCTCATATCTGACTGTGTGCCAAAGTCGCTGATTTAATATTTTGAACATAATTATTTCTGCTCACCTCTAAGCAGTTTATAGCTAACATTTTGTAGAAGCAAGTATGAGATTCATCACTGTTTTAAAAGAGTCCTGGTTTTCTTTGTAATTTTTTGTTCCTTCATTTTTTCATTATAATTTATGGGACAATTTTACAACCTACTTGATTGCTTCCACAAGCCATTTTTACTTAACTAAACAATTTCCAAGCATCTAACTTTCAAAATTCATTTTTGCTTATTTGCTTCAAGTGGGTGTAGATTAGCTTTAGCTATTAAGACATATAGAACTGAATGCACAGGTTAGCCGCAGGGAGTGCAAGTTGGTCTTAAGGTATTAATATGTGCCAAATATTTACAGAATATGTCATTTTGTTTAGGAAAGACATTTAAAAAAATACTTCAAATTGGGGTGCAGCCAAAACATATGCTACATACGTGTTAGCCCTGTCATTTAGATAGAAGCATATGACAAGTTTGCCGTAGCTTCAAAGTTACTCCTGAATTTGGCTCATTCTATTGGTATACAAAGGTCTGGATAGTAGCTATATGATCACTTCATCAGAATACACTTTTTCCCTCTGAGTAACAACAAAAAAATAAATCAGAGAAACACCATTTTGCAAGATAAGGAAACAAACTAAAAACTAATTTAATTTTCTTTATGAAGACAAATTATTCTCATAGTTCTTCTGCACAGCAGGCTCTGCGAGTATCCATGGTTTGCACAGATTTCCACCACCCTGCAGCATAACTTCCCGCTGTTATGCAATTGGCATTAAATACATGAAGCCACATCTAATGCTTCTCTACTTTTAGAACATTACTTCCTACATTTATCTGCACCTGCAGAAATACTCTTCTTTCACTTGCATTCACTAATGAAGGAGTAATAAGAGAAAATGAAAACTAGGTGCTAGGTATAAAATGGTAGCATAAGTATGTAAAATCAAACTGTCCACAGTCACTAGCTGTTTTTAAGAAAGCATTATTCATGGCAGGATCATTGGGCAAAAAAACATGCTCTGAGTTAAGCAAGGCAGAAATTATCAGAGATCTTTTCTTCCCTTAGAATCTATGGTTCTGTCTGAATTCCCCATTTTCTGACTACATTTCACATTTCTAATACTGCTAAGTGAATTAGGAGGTCATGAGACCCAACGGTTAAGAGGAAGAAGACTTGAACTCTGATCGTTTGAAGTTTCACAGCACATAGGAATAAAAAACAGTACAGGTTTGCCTAGCAACAAGCTAATCCAGAGCACTTTTATGAGATGAAACTTGTTTCACTTTTTTCTAGGGGTTAAGATGGCATCTAAGTACTATATATTCAAGTAATAGATACTAATAACACTGTTGTATGATGGCTGGCATTTTGAACTTCGTAAATCAAGCAGCAGGATAGAGGTATAAATGTATAAATTAAACCAACCCAAATAGAGAAGAATAGTTTCTGAAGGGAATAGCAAAGTCATAACATGTGAGATCAATCCTGTGGTCATTTCTCAAAGTTAGAAAGCCTGATGTGCAACTGAAGGATTTTTCCACCATCACAAAACGACTACATGGTTAATCTAGAAAGTCTAGGCAAATGTCTACTCCTAAAGATGCGTATGTTTATGCCTCAATATCAGGAGCAGAAAGAGCAGTAAAAGCTGATGTTCTAGAACAATTTCTGTGCAAATATGTAAAAAAAAAGAAACAACAAACAAACAAAAAAACTCAGAAGGGGAGAAGCTTTAAACCACAACGATCTTTAACACTAAAGAAACCATAGAAAGAGTGGAAGATTTGCAGTGTACACATCCTCTTATTGCACTGGAAATTATATCTAGACAAAGAAAATTTGTACTGCAGAAAGACAACTTCAAACCTCATCAAAATTATTCTCACAACTGCTCATAGAAATAGATATGCACACGTTAGCTCATGGTGCTGCAATTAGAGAATATGAGTACAAGGAAAATGTTTTTACACAATAAGAGAAGCTCAGACTCGTAGGTACCTTAAATTGTCATAAGCAGAGAATTACTCAAATTATTCACCAGATGGTTTCCAATTCCAGTTTTCCATCAGAGCAACATGCATTACAGCAACAAACAAACTGGAAAATTTATCTGTTCATCAGAAGCCTTTCAGGATCCAAATATAGTCAGAACTTCTATGTACAGTGGAACTTAAAAGGGGCCAAAGCATCCAAATTCTCACCAAAATGATGGCATAAACAAGCCAATATAAGATAGACTACCAGCAGGGCTTCCATGAAATTTTAAGTGCTTTTTGAAACACTATAAACTCTTTTTGTTGGAAACACGTACAGAAACATAATTTACCTCAAACAGCTCTTTATGCCCTAATGGTTGGTACAGAAAGAGCCAAAGATGTTGCAATACAGTGTCTTCTGGGTTTTGCACATTCTGTTTTATGGTATGCACTAAAGAACTGGGCAGATAACCCAAAGACATATATATGTATATATATATATAAAATTTATATATTTATTTATATATTTTTATATATATATAAAACATAGCAGGAAATTCTTTTATGTTACTTGTAGGAAAGTGTTTGCAGATCCCAGAAATGCATAGAGGAGCAGTCTCAAAGCTAATTTGTAAAGTTTGTTATTGGACTTCAAAAGGGATTACTTCAACTGAGATATATTACAGCTAGTCTAGACTGCAACAGAAATCATGTCTATAGAATAACAAAAAGGGCTAACTATGAATAAAGGAAAGATATAGATGGAAAGAATTCTACCGGTCAACATCTCTCTTTCTGTCACTCAGAACATTATATGCAATAGAACAAAAATGTGGTGTTATGTGCCAAGCCATTAGATCAACAATTTTTTTTAGGTCTCAAAAAAGGGGCGCATAAGAGTGAGTTGTAGTTCAAAGCAATAGACAGCTAAAAAATTTGCAGACAGAAACTGACCTTCATATACAAGCTATGTTCTATCATGTTGACAGAAACCTCTGGAAGAATACCTAAAATGCATTAATGAACGTAACAAGAAGCAACACAGTAGCAGAGAGAAGACCAGTTTTTCATATAAGAATCATCACAGATGATGTAAACAGTACAGAGTACACAAAAATTATGGATTTATGGGATGCAAAATAAACATCAAAGTCAGTGTAGAACCAATGTGGGCAATTTTCTCCCTTAAATCATTTCAGTAGAAATAAAGAATATTAAAATAAATAAATAAATAAATAAATAAATAAATAAGCAAGAAACAGACAAAGCTAAGGACAAAGTAACAAAATAAAAAAGCAAACAGAAGAAAACCTGCTCCAGTGATAAGTGCATAACAAAACTATTCACAGGTTTGGTTTCGGATTATAGAAAAAAGAGGAAAGACAAGCCTAATTTGTTTGCTCTGCAGCTCATAAACTAATTTTGCAACTGTTAATTCATATAATCTTGTGGTTGAATGCAGTGTGCCTGAACTGTTATGAAACAGAGATCTGTAATCCCCCCTTCCTTTCATTTAGGTCTCTGGCAGAAGCTCTCATGCTCAAAACATCTGCAGAGCACACACACACACCTGGTATTCCAGAAACACAGGCCTGTTCTGAACTATTTTTCCTCTCAGTTCTACTAGTCTCAGCATGCCAGTTTCCATCCCTACATCTTTGTTCTCATTACAGAGACAAACGAGAGAAATGAAATTTCTGAAGCCACAACCACTTCTCTGTATCTGTACAGAGGGGAGTTCTGAAGGAGCGCAATGCCTGCCTAACCCCAAAACGTGGGTTTTGAGGCCCTACTGAAACTGTCCATCTCTGTCAGTTTAATAAAATGTAATTTGACTTTCATTTTGAGTGCGGTTTTTCCTGTGCTGGTGCAAAATAAGGCAAAAAGAGCATAATTATTATGCATACTCTGCTGATATACTGTTCCTAATCAAGTGAAATACTATTATGACAGCTTCCTCAGGTGATAAAGCAGGAAGCCAAATAACTACTCATAAAACAACTTTATTTGGAAAGCCTATTTGTCCACCTGCAATAGCTTTGGCACATATAGCTACGAACTGTTAAAAAAATAATAATTAAAAAAAAAAATAAATCAATCTCATTAAGAACTGTAGTAGAAAAGTCACAATATATGTTATATAACAATGCAAACAGAGAGCCTTATCCTTCTCCAGTTTCTGAGAAAGTAACAACCATGAAACTCTTGGCTCCAACAGGGACTGGGACTGGCCAGGAACTCAAACTTATTGAAGAAAAGGCAATGCAATTCCTCCATAACTTTTTCCCAGTGTTCTGGGTTGCTTATAGCATCAGCATCATAATTATGTTCAGCTGACGCCTGTGGAAAATGCAACTCTGATTTTTGGCCTGTTGTTTTATTGCTATTTCACTCCAAAATTCAGCAATCAAAATATGACACTTTTCTGGTAATTTTCAGAACACAATCAGGAAGATTTATTACTTCTTTTTAATAGACATCAAGAGTATGAGTACAATTTTAAGTCATAGAAGGTGCAAACCAAGGAAATTCCTTTGGGGAGTTACAGAGAAATGTAGCAACTGAACAGTATTTCTTAATTTCTAATTCTCCTAATAGTAACATATGGAGAGTTTGGGGTCTTTTTTTGTTGTTAGTTTGTTTCCAATGTTAGCAGAGATGAAATCAATGAAGTTTCGAGAACTCCAAAAGACTCTATAACCCTGAAGGGTTTTTATAGTATGCTCTCTTTTTCTATAGACATCACAAACCACCATACATGTTGGATCAGACTGCTTTACCTGGTACAGACTATTCCTTGGGACCTCTCTGGAGCTGTTTATATGACAGGTCCTCAAATTCCTCAGTTTATGAACTCCGGAGGACGGCAGAAACAATGCTATTGGTGTGCCAACTCCCGCTGCTATTGTGTAGTAATTTCTTGGCATGCTACCAAGCGGTGTTCCTTCACAAAGGCTGCTCAGTTCTGCGATGATTATCTATTTTGATCATCATAGTAGACAGGCTGAAAATTGATGGAGTGCTGCTTTCTTATGACTGTTTCAGGCTAATATTTGAATATCTGGCCTGTACTTAACGGAGGTACAGTGATTCTGCCTCTGATTTAAAGGGCTATGCTATACCACAAAGAACCATGAGAAGGACAAAATTACACCAGGAAAGCACCTACTGGCAAAACTTCATGGAGAATTTTAGATCCATAGGATGGGAAAAACAAATTCAAGATTGACTAGAGGCACTGCCTCTACAGTAAATCTAACTGCAGATTCAGTATTAATTCTCACACCATTTAAAAACAAGCAAATGCAACAGGTTGCTAAATGAAACATCTCAGTCTATCGGGGCATTTAGGTAAGCTCTCCAGTCTCTAGTTCTAGTGCTACACATCCCACTGCCCTGCTAAACATCCCTCCCGTGCCAGCCTACACACAATTTAGTTTCTCTGGGAAGAAAACCAGCCTCCAGGGCTGAACATAACCATAGCACACTTTGGCTCAAATAAAGCAAGCAAAAACTTGGAACTGGAGCTCTCCTGCCCTATGGTTTATATATACTGGCTTATCAAAGATGCCTACACTTTAAACATAAAAAATATAAAACCCTACTAATACCATAAGTGGGGAGCAGACAGCTTTACATGTCTTCACTGGTGTACTAAGCTGACAAAGTTGAGACGTACTACTTAATGTTTTTTTCCTGATGGAGTTTTATCACTTTAAAGGAACTGACCTTTGGTTAGCATATGTTAATAATTTTGCTATTTCATAAATATTCATGTAATTTAAAGCATTCTAATGCTCCAGTCACTTTTATTTAGTAAACACTCTCTCAGTGCTCTAGCACTTTAGTGGCTTCTTTGCTCTTTCAAAATCTATTTGCTTAAGCAGGCAACTGCTTAGGAGCTAAACAATAAATACATACTAACTTTCATTTTTCCCTGAGTTACATTCAGCTTTTGAAAAAGATCTAGTCTGATTGAAAGTATTCTTCCTTCATCAGACAGATAGAACACATTCAAGCAGAACAGATGGTTCTCGAATGTGGGTGTATTTGACTGCCATAAAAATTGGCAGATAATAATGACTTTTATGAAAGATTTGTCAAATTCAAGGTGGTACCTGCTAAAGTTTGTTGTTCCTGTGAACTATCTAGAATAGCAGAATACCTAGCTGTCAAAAATGCATATAAATTCCTTTCTTAAGTATGTGAGCTCATCTAATTAAGTGGAGAAAAAAAAATAAATCAGAACATTTCTTTCTCTTATGGTCAGAAATTTTCCCTTTCATATGTCAAGCATATCATCATTTTTCCTCTATAAATCAAGAAACTACAGTGGGTAATAATCAAAACCTCTCAATTATTTGTGCCAAATACTATCTTTTATTATAATTTAAAGAGAAAATTCAACTGACTGTTTAATTACTGTATTCTGGTTACCATGTTAAGGCATATACAAGACAAAGAGGTTATCTGAGACAGCCAGCATGGCTACACCTAGGGCAAATTTTGCCTGACCAATCTGGAGGCCTTCTATGATGGAGCGATGGCATTGGTGGACCAAGGAAGTGTGACAAATGACATCTATCTGGACTTCTGCAAAGCCTTTGACATGGTCCCTCACTGCACCCTTCTCTCTAAATTGGAGAGGAATGGATTTGAAAGACAGACTGCTCAATAGATTAAGAACTGGTTGGCTGGTTGCAGCCAAAGGGTTGTGATCAATGGTTCTACGTCTGGATGGAGACCAGTCGCAAGTGGTGGCCCTTGGTGGTCAGTCATTGGACTAGTGCTCTTCAGCATCTTTATCAATGACATAGACGATGGCATCAAGTGCACCCTCAACAAGTTTGCAGATGACACAATGCTGAGCAGTGTAGTCAATACACTCAGGGAAGCGAAACCATTCAGGGGGACCTGGACAGGCTGGAGAAGTGGGCCCATAAGAACATTGCCCATAAGAAGGCATTGCACTTGGGCCAGAGCAATAAATACAAGCTGGGAGAACTCTTTGAGAGCAGTCCTACAGAGAAGTACTTGAGGGTCCTGGTGGGTGAGAAGTTGGACATGAACTAGCAGTGTGTGCCTGCAGCCTGGAAGATCAACTACATCCTGGGCAGCATTAAAAAACGGATGGCCAGCAGGGAGAGGGAGGTGATTGTCTCCCTCTACTCAGCTCTTGTAAGGCCCCATCTGGAGTACTGCATCCATGCCTGGGGCCCCCAGCACAAGAAAGATGCAGAGCTTTAGGAAAAGAGACCAGAGGAGGTCCACTAAGATGATCAGAGGGCTAGAGCTCCTCTCCTGTGAAGAAAGGTTGAGGTAACTGAGCTTGTTTAGCTTGGACAAGAAAAGGCTCCATGGAGACCTCACTGTGGTCCTCCAGTACATGAAAGGAACATATAAACAGGAGGGGGGGAACAACAGTTTACATGGGTGGATGGTGACAGGACAAGGGGAAATTATTTTAAACTGAGACAGGGGAGGCTTAAGTTAAATATTAGGAGAACGTTTTTCACTCAGAGATTGGGTGATGGCACATTGGAACAGGTTGCCCAGGGAGGTTGTGGATGCCCCATCCCTGGAGGCATTCAAGGCTAGGCTGGATGTGGCTCTGGGCAGCCTGGTCTAGTGATTGGCAACCCTGCATGTAGCAGGGGGGTAGAAACTCAATGATCACTGTGGTCCTTTTGAACTCAGGCCAAAACATCTCTTTTAGCTCCTATTAAACAAACAAACAAACAAAAACAAACAAACAAAAAACCCAAAACTTCAGATCTTCAGCAAAAAAAAGAGACCAAAGATGTCAAAAAGCTAAGTCTGCCCATCAAAGATGGATACCAGAGGCAGAGAGCTACACTTTAATCTAGAAAACCCTTTATGCCAGAGCATGCTGGAACAATGACACTTTTACCAAGAAAGGAGTTCCTTTAATGAGTTCTTTGCACCAACTGTTAGCACAAGCTGTTCCTATCCGCTCAGTTTCTAAGCCCATTTGAAAAACTGCAAAACCCAATACACTCTCAGCATTCAACCTGAAACGCTTGTAACTCAGTCCGATAAAAAACAATCTTCTCTAGAAAACTTAAAAGCCTTTCTTCTTGTTGAGGGCAATTTCCAACCTGTATTTCAAGTTTCAACTCCCAGCAGTTTTGGCTGTAGAAGTATTTAAAAAGTCACCCTCTATATATGTAAATCATTTATATGCATTCATATTTATATTTTATTTGGATATGTACTTTTACCCCTCAGTTTCATCACATTCAAGAACAGTTCAATTGTCTTTGCTCAGACTTTCCAGGCAAAATAAAAACACAAATAGTTTCAGGCAGATGCATGGCAGAACATTTGAGACTCAGAAACTTCCAGAAGTAATTAAACCTGAGAGACAAACAAAAATCTTTATTGAGATTTTTTTTAACATATATATTGCCGAGTTATTTCTTCTGCCATGTCCAAGAGGTAATGAAAAGCTTTCCTTTTCCCACATTTATACAAACAGGTCAATGTTTATAAGCTTTTTCGAAACCATGTGGAACAAAAATACTCTTGTAGCTTTATTTTAGAAATAGCACATCATGTTTACATCATGCAATACACTTCAGAAGCCTATGGCATGCATATTACCTAAACTGTGATCTATATCCAGTCTCAAATATTCAATTTTAAATGTATATAGCCCTCCTTTAAAACAGATGGTCTTATGCTATGAAATTACAATCTTTTTAGTATTGTTTTTGTTTCCTGTGTTCTTCCTTTTTTCCAAGCATTAACAAGGAAGCAAAAGGTTTATTTCCAATGTAATGTCATACATATAGTGCACACTACAAACAGGACGCAGGAAAGCATTTACTTTCAAATACTCCAAAAGACAACCTTTCTCAGCAGAATAGTTTCTATACTTATTTGTGTATATGCAATATGTATAAATAACTCCATGCTTCTTTAATTCTCCAGTACTGTTCCAATTAGACTAACATTTACATCACATTCAGAATTTGTTCTGTTCTAAGTCATAGCAGTTCTAAGCACTCACACTAAAATTCTTCTTCAGTCCTAGATAACATAAGTGATACATATGTTTTGTAATAGCTCATCAAAGAAGAACACACTTGGGATGAAAAAAGGAAGCAAACCTTTGACTTGGTACATGTGTAGATCTAGTTACTTGAGAAAGGCAATCATGACTGAAGTGCTTGGGTTGGAACTACTTATGAAATATTCAAATGACTGAAACAACGATCCCCAAGAAATGGCAAAGCAGAAGCAAAAAAAACTTGAGCAGATGAAGAACAACTTAAACCTCAAAAACCCCATAATGCAAATAATAATAAGAGGTACAAGAGTAAGAGGGAAAGAGGAACAGGATAGTAGAAAAAGAGATTACATTAAAACATATGCAAAATCCCCTTTGACTAAGGCAGGAAAGGTAGGTACAACTGCAGTCCACACTGAAACACTGCCTTCTACAGCAAATGTTTCTTGCTAGGACCATTTTTTTTCCCTAAGCTAAGCCTATCTGGCTGTCAAGTTTGTAATCTATCATTGATTGTCTTATTGATTAGTCACTAAATGATTCAGCACTGAAAGCAGCACAGGACATTGCTACGTCTCCCTCCTACAAATTGGCAGAACACAAGGAAAAAGTGAAAGAAGTGCAGCAGGTTACTGCAATGCAGATCTGTAACAGGTCTGTGATAAAAGCAGTTACTTCCCACATTACTTAGATTAGTTTATCTTAGAGTTTAGACAAGCTTTTTGATGGGGAGCAAGTAAGACTAGAGAAAAATGGATGAACCCTTTGGACCTTAAAAGTGCCTCAAAAGCAATGACAACAAATGCATAGAAGTATAGCCAGGTCTCTGCAGCCCAGTCTGGAGATCATGATAGATTAATTCAGTTTCTTGCCTTTTGAAAAATAAAATATTTGTGTGAGGACTTCTTCCACAGCAAATTTGAACTTTGTCATTTGTTTGCTACATCATCTGGAGGAGAGAACCCTACAGATGTTATTTTCACCTTATGGCCTTCCCTAAGATCTAAATGCTACATCCATTGTACATGCTGACAGAGAAAAAGAACAGTCTCACTAAGGTCAAGATTGTGAAAATTACTGAACTGGACACAATAATAGATGACCATACAATTTGTCACAATTTGACCCTGATAGTACCTTGATTCTTAATAAACACTAATCCAGATAAATGCTGAGCTTAAACACATACCTTTTCAAACTAGGGTCAAATCAACCATTTGCCTTCTGAAAAATGAATGAAACCCCTTGAAAGCATGGGATGTAAACATCTGCCAGTGACAACACAGAATGGATTTGTAGATGAAAGTAGAGCCCCTGCTTCACCTGCATGCGCAGCAGATTGCTGTATAGCTGAGAATGGTCACAGGTCTCATCATATTAGTACATGGCCGCTAGCATTTCTGACAGTGCTGGTGACTGTAGCCAAGCTGGGTTTTAGTAGTCCCAGGACCACAGAACTATGGCTTGAGTATGCAAACATCAAAGGCAGGACTGCTTACTGCTAAAACCACTATGTGTTTCTTTTGGTTTTGACTGCTCACAACAACACACATGCATACACATGCAGAAACAACAAATGACTTTTGCTAACTGGATTTTCCTTCCTGCTGTCAGTGTTTCATACAAGGAGCCCAATCACAGGTTGCTTATAAAAGCATCATTTGCCTCAGCTACTCCTGAATGCACAGCTAGCAGCAGGGAGCAAGTGCCAGCATAATGTTTTTGGTTAGCAGAAGCCTAGATGGCAATGCTTTCCCTTTTTGCGTTTAAAAATCCCTCTGTACAAGAAGGAATGGTACAGGAAGAAAGATCAATGTCTAGTGACTAGTTTGGCCACAGATACCTGAGGTAACACCGCTCTCAGCAGAGGCTCAACATTTAACACTGTGGATTGCCTTTTCCTTTTGCCATTCAGCTATTTCTGTCTGTCTTGACAGAAAACACTGCTACGAAGTTTAACAGTAGTGTATGGTTGGCAGGAATCACTTCTTTCTGCTTAAAGGTAATGTTCAGGATCTAAACAAGGTTCTCCCACATTAGAAGATAAGTGAAAGATCTTGATCATTTCTATGCCTACTGTTTGGTGTCTGCTAGGTTTATTGGACTGGCTGAAATAGATGTGATGAATCTAAACCACTGCAAATATACTGTACAGAAGACTTTTTCTGCCCTTTGTCTCTGTAGCAGCCCCTTCATATAGCTAAGCTCCATCACCACACTGCACCTTAGGGTGCAGTGCTTGAAACCACATAGCTGTGCTAGCAAATCTATGTTCTGCACAAACATACCTGGCAGCACACAGCTTGCAGACAGGGTACCAGACACTGCCCTAGTTCACAGAGTTTTTTGATACTCTGCAAATATATTGCAAATATATCTGGTCTTCATTGTTATCCAGTAATAAAGTTTCGTCCTGCATTTGTCAACTTACTGAAGATATCTGGATCCACTGCATTCAATAGAATTTATTTCCTCTTTCAGAACAAAGACATGTCTCAAACAGTAACTTAAGTAGTCTGATAGATAAAGGTATTTATAGAATAGATTATTATTATTTTTTTTTTTTTCCCATGCATTTCATTTCAGTGATAGCCTCTTCCTGTCTCCTGTAACCGAAGGAATATTATAGGTCCTACTTCTGGACATAATAATTTGGTGTTTTTCTCCATGTATGTTTAAGCAGTCATAAGTCAGAGTGTAGGTAGAAGCAGGTCACTACATGCAGTGTGGGCCAAAACTGAGACCTAGCCCTCAGCTTCTGCAGTGCCTGCCTACGGCCCTTCCTCAGCACTAGGCAAGAGGGATCAGAAAGGCTGGGCTGCAACACGGGGTGGGGAGGAGAGAGGCATGTGTATAATTCAACAGTTTAGTCATAAACAGTTTAGTCAAGCCTCCAGACTCATTTTTCTTAGTTATAAATTAACAATGCAGTTTTTCTCATTTGTTTTGTGTTTGTACAGCAAATTTTTGGCTCTTAAATATTTCACTTACTGTTGCTAGAATATTAAATGCCTTCAAATCTTATGTTTCTTGTTTGCCTCCTTTTTAGTATGCCGTTTAATTTTCTTGCTATCATTTAGAAATGGTTACATACAGAGACAGAAAAGAACATCATTTTTTGAAAGGTAACAGAGCTCAACCCTGTTGCCTATCTTACTGTAATAAACAAGAATTGATGTAGAGATCCAACCCCACATACGTTATTCCTGGTGACTAGATACTATCTTGTAGTAGGAAGGAAAGCAATTTCATTCTCTCTGGAGGTTTTGGAGAAAGAGGTGTTTTTCCACCTCTACTGGATACAAAAAGTAAAAAAATGTTTAAGTGCTGCAAACTAAATTCTCATGAATCTTTTGAGTCACTTGAAAAAAATTCATCTTGAAATCTACCATTTTAAACACACTGCTGTTTCTGCTAAAACTTTATTAAAACATCAAAACCTTTTGGTTGAAAACAAAGAATTTCTTGGTATTCTTTCCACTTCCTTTCTCTCAGTTTCAGCTGCAACAAATAAATGCTTGAAAATTCTTGGTCAGTTAAAACTGAGTCAGTAATGGTTAGTGGAGAGCAGACCCAGAGTTGGTGGTGCTTTTCCCACACATACCGTTGCCTACATGAATTCCCTGGACACTACAGGTGAAGATCTGGAGGCACACATTTAACCATACTGAAACAAGTACAGATAGATTAATATTTGAAAGCTCAGAACATCTTGTGAATACTGACTGCTCAGAGATACAAACTCTGCTTTCTTCACTGCCTGTAAATTTCTAACACAAAAGCAAGCTCAGTCCTACCTATACTAGTGATGTTGATTTCTGTTTACTTGGAGACACAACTGGGTATTCTACCTTAAAGATTTTTCAAATCTTTTCTTTTTAACGATAAAGAACACAAACTACCCTTCTGATAAAGTCAGCTACAGAAATAACGAGTGACAAATGGTATAGAACTAGCTCCTTACTAATTACATTTTAGCCCTGGAGCTCATTAACATTAAGCTGATGATCATAAAGCTCTTTCTCTTTTTGTGTTGCCCTTACCATTAGCTGAACACACTCTAGCATAGATCAAAAATAAAAGTGCTAATAATGTTTTCTAATTATCATAAACTTGGTGGTAATGTACCTAAAGAGTTTTTGATGATACCTTGAAATAAAACAAAATACATTCCATGACCTCAAAGAAGCTGAGCAATAATGACAGAATGTCAACATTATTATTTAAATAACTCCATTAGTCCATCACTTGTGGTGCTCCATTAGCCAGTCCAGTTCTTTCTTTTCATTATAAGCTGTTGGAAAGAACCCAATGTTTTTGTAGTTGTAATTAGACAGGTATGTACCTACGAGGTAATTGTTGCAATGCCATCTCCAGATCAAATACTTATCCCTATGTTGCTGCATAGAGATTTTCTAACAGTAGTTCTCTTGCAGATAATTTTTTTGATGCACTGGTATGAAGGATGGAATAAAGATGAAGCATCCTCCTGGAGTGTTCCTTCCTCTGTCAATTTAACAGATCCATCACATTATTGCTGCTTCTTTTGTATTTAGTAACAACTGCTGCACGCAAACAGTAGAATAACTACTGAATTGCTATTCTACCCCTGAAAAGGGGTGGCAGGCATTCAGGAGCTAAGCCTTGTAAAGCCTTATTGCTTGAGGCAAATTTAGAAGTTACAACTTGGCGTATTGAGTCTTAAAATCTCTGAGTCTGTGGTCACTTTGAGATTTCAGGAAACACCAGTGTAAGCAAAACCAAAACACATCAGCACTCGTGTCTGAGCAAAATCAGAAATCAAGCAAGGAATAAGAAGGATTTCCTCAGAAGTGGTCATAATTTGGAAGTCAAAATATAGATTCTCAGCACAAGTAGAATTCACAATGGATCAAATTACTTCTTTGGTTTGAGTGGTGTTTCATTAATGTGTAACATGAAGTTGTTTGTGCCATTGATATTAGGCCCTCATAGGTTTCTTAATTACAATTACTCATATTTAAGTAATACTCATAACCAAATCATCCAGCTTGATTATATTGACTCCATTCTGAAGCCTTTCAATGAATCTTAGTCTTTCGAAAACAAAACCAGCAGCAACCACATGCAGCAGAAATTTCTTGCTAAGTGATACAACACTAGAGATAAGAGTTCACTGAAAATATACTTCCTAGCTACAAAATCTCACATTACAGCTGAAAATGAGAGTTTCTCAAAGGCATAACTTTAGCATACTACAATAAACAGAAATAGTTATCAGACTTGTAACAGTACCAAAACATCAACTCTATCAGTATCACACTCTTAAACAAAGGAAAACACAGCCACAACAGTAAGGTTTTAGACTGCAACAATTGAGGGTTTGCTTAAATGCTACAGCCATGGACACAGAAATAAAGCAGCTTCTTACCCTCAAAAGCCCTCAAGTAGGACAAGAGCCCCAGCAAGACACCCTTACTGCCCACAAACAAATCTTAAATGAGGTCTGGGAAGGGATGGATCCTGGCTCCGTCCCTTCTGGTCACTCACGCACATTGCATGCAGCTCCCTTGGACTGGCCCTGCCTTCCCACCAGGTGCTCAGTCACTGACAACTTCAGGCCCTGACAGCCTTCTTGCTACTCATTTACCCTTTCTTACAGCCAGGAATAAAAACATTTTGCATTTATACTGACAGCATTCAGAATATGTTCAATCCAGAAACATTAGTTATAATGTTAGCAGATTCAAGTCATTACTGAAATGATACACAGACAGGAACACATTTTGTATACATGCAATAATTATGTATGATTCAGCTCCAATTAAAAAGCAAAGGAATAACTGTATGTGCAATAACATCTCATGCTGAAGCTGGGGCTTGCTGGTATATTCGCACACAGATTACCAGGCTACTGTTGCTTGATTACATCAGCAACTAACTCAGGGTCACACAGAACAAGTTCACTCACATGTAATTTTAGGGGGTTTTTTTAATTTATTTATTTTTTTCCAGAGAGATACAACTGAAAGATGTCATCAATGTGAGAATTTTATTTAGATAAAAGCGTACCAAGTCAGCGTGACTGGACTTAGATGAGGGAAAGAGATATCTCCACAACACCACAAGAACTACAGATAAGAGTTTGAGATGAGTGTAAAAAACAGATAGGGATACTGCATTAAAACTAACAAGATTCTAACATACAATCACTTCAGAGATGTGCTTCTCTATCCAATAACGTGCTAGAAATTGTTCTTCTCCCATATACTGTGCACTACAGCTGAAAACTGATTTTATTTTTATTTTTTCCAGATGGCAACTGCTGTATATACAGCTATGCTAAAAAATTACCCAGAGTGATGCTTTCAAAAGCAGATCTTATCCACCTTTTACTGAAGTATTTTCATGCTCAGTAGGCTGGGCAGTAACTTTCTGAATCATGATTTCATAGAGGATTCCCAAACCTTCAGTTAATCTAGACAGCTGTCTCTTGAAATTACTTTCACAGACTGGCAAACCAGCCACTGATATGATCATCTTTGCTTTGGGAATAGCCTTTGCTAGCATAACTATTGTTGCAGAGCCATAAGAACACTCAGAAAACACACAAGTACTGAACAAAGCTCACCTCTGAAAACATAGCAACTTGGAATGAATGACAGCATATAATAAGCCATGAAGTCCAGTAACAAAATAGGGCTTACTGTGGACTGATTAGGATAGCTTGTTAAATCTGACCGGTAAGTGTGTGAAGTATTTTCTGTAGCACTTGACAAGCAGATAAGATACACGTCACTTTTTTTTTTCTCATCAAACAGGACATTCTGCTCTGAGTTTAGCCAATTGCCTTGCGTAAATCATAGATAATTCTTATAGGCCTAATGATACTGTTTTAAATATGCAGGCTGTGGCTGAAAACACCTTCTCTTAGTTCATCTGCTACGGAGAGATTAAAGGAGCTGACATTTGTGAGCACAAAGATATAGCTGATAGTCAACAGAAACAGATCAAAACATGCATAAGCAAATCAGACAACGATAAATGTATTTTCTTCTTGCATGCTGCTTTATTCTATGTCCAGAACTGCAGATTTGTATGAGATAGCAGGGTAACTTTTATAGTGAAACTGAGTTGGGAAGAATATGGCACTACTAATCACATACTAGTCTGTATGTACATGAAACAAAACTTTCCTTAATAAAATCAGCTCTACTAGACATCCAACTGTTATCAAACAAAGCGTCAAGCTAAGTATACAAAAAAGGAAGGTTAGCTAATAAACTATCCATAAATAAACTTGCTGCACCACTGACAGCCATTGAAAAAGCTCTCCCATAGGCAGCCCAAGGAAGTTAGAAGCTAAGCAAGAAGAGCAGAGGAGAGCAGGAAGTTACCTGAATCTTCCTACACAATTAGAACTGGCTCATTAAAAAAAACATTCTCAAAGTATTTTGAAAAAAAATATATAAATTAATTTATATATATATTTAATACGACAAGGTGTTCTTTATCATCATTTTAAAGACTGATTTATTTGCCTTAGTAAAATATTTTTAACTAATAGCATCTTTACTTTGAAACGGATTTTTGCAGTCTGCTTTGGTGGCTGATGGGCTTGTAGGTGTGTCTATTTGTTTTCTGTTTGCTTCTCTTACTTGCTTATATATAAAACCCACTGCTTATGTATGGAAGTTTCCCTTACATTTGTATACTTTTTATTAAACCAGCAGTTTCAAAGCACTGGGAGGTTAAGGATTACGAAAGAGAGCCAAAATGTGTGTGTTGTGGAATGGGTTCTGGTCAAATACAAAAATCTTCAATTTTAGGACATTTTATTTCATTTCAGCTGTGTTTCTCTTACAAATTTGTATGCTACAGAATATGACTGTATGTTACAGAATGCTGAATTACTTTAAAAAACTGTAGGTCTCAAGATGCTCTCCATATTCTTACTCAAAGAAGTCCAACAGAACTGTGTTAATCTGTTATTTCCTTTTTTTCCTTGCTTCTAAGGTACCAGCTTTATTTCTCCTTGCATAATCACTGACATTATTTCCTGACTATGAACAAATACAAGTGATTTAATGTTGATTAAACATAGTGAGGAGAGGTAGACACAAAAAGTAAACAATGAAAGCAAACTAACAGAACTTTTGTTTTAATACCATCCTAATCCTGGTTTTACCACAGACTTGCTATGAATTCTGGATACGTCACTGTTTTTGGGTGTGAAATATCCATCTTTGAAAAGTATTCAGCAGTCTCTGGAAAGTAGTTAAGAAACTGTTACAATTATTTATGGACAGACTACATATTTTATGACCTATGAAACACATGACAAACAAAAACCAAGAGACTGCACAAGCCAGGTACTAAAATGTCACTTGAGAAACTAATACAGAAAGTGACTGTAGAGATGGATAAAACCTAGTGAAATTTGTATTCCATCTATAAACTCAGAGAAGCAAGACCTCTACCAAATCTTTAACATTTTATGCATTTGGGGTTGGGACTGACAGCTACAAGTAGCCTGTAACAATAACCATCAATTAATAGAAAGGTTCAAGTTTAGGAGGAAATGCAAATGTTATTTCTATCCCAAATATATTTTGCAGTGTTTCCTTTCCACTTGTTAGTGGAAACTAGCACAGAGTAGAATGCTTTCTGCTGAATAAAACACAGAAGTCGTGATCTCTGATATCAAGGAGCGTACAATTTAAAAGCCAGATCTTTTAAGCAGAATTCAAGTATTTTTATATAGGCTAAATATAAAACTGGTCTTGAGTTCAGCTATGCTACTCACATGCACAGAGTTGGCATGCTATAAACGCTGTTAGAACAAAAACCCACGGAAGTCAGATCAGTATTACCACTGAATTCAGTGAGGTTAGGTTAAAATTTCACCGAAATACACACATCTGCTTTTCTTTTGCCATCTTGTAGTACTCTGATTAAATATTACTGCACTGAACAGAACACAGGAGAATTTTAAATTGGTATCCTTGAGTGGTATAAATATTTTGTACCCTTTTTGTTTATAAAATTGCTGAACTGACAGATGTTCTAAAAATGTGATAAATAATAAATTAGTTCTATTTTGTTAACAGATTAGATGAATTAATTAAAATGCCTTAGGCTTTTAGAAATTCATATATATTTTGCATAATCTCCTTGGATGTGTTTAGCAAATTAATAAACAAATGTTCATGGTGTCTTTTCTCCTGTGTCTCAAAAATTACTTGCTTATCTGTGAGACACAGTAGTGGGAGAGGAAAGTGTTATTATCCTCAATAGTATTATATGGAGAACAAGATGTACAGAGAAGTTAAATATCTGCTTAAAAATTCTACTGTGGATGAATTTGACTTCACTCTTTCCAAGCTACAAACCAACCAGCCAGAAACCACTTGAAACTGGAATCTATATAGTTCCCCAGAACTGCATCACTAGAGGGTGTGTGGTATCTTGACCAGAACACCAGGTTAATAAGATCACTTACAGTAATCACAGCATGGCCAAGAGTCCTGAAGTGGGTAAACACGGTTTCAGCAAAAGATCACAAAAATGTACCAGAGGCTTACAGCAAGCCTGAGCAAACAGCAGGTCTGGGTCTCACAGATCTCAGATTCATGACAGAATTCCTACATCAACCTAACTCACGTACTTATTTCTTAGACAGTTTGAAGACTTACATCTCATTTAATTTTGAGTAAATAAGGATGGTACTTAATTGCACTTGGATCTTTTGTTTAGTGCCACTTATGAAACTGCCTTTATAGCCATGCGATTAAGAAACATGATTCAGCAGGGAATACTTTGATCTTGATATACTTCCTTTAAATGACATTTATTTTTAATTGATGGCATTTAAACATTACAACAACCCATTAAAAATACCTTTTGTATTTTAATACACTTCATAACAACATAAACTGCTGCAGCTGTATCTCAAATTTTCCTGAGAAATCTGACCTCATGCGCAGAGCACTTAAGAACCATTTATCTGGCTTAATGAGATCTCTGTTGAGGAATAAGTTGAGGAGCTCCCAATGTACCATTTTAATAAATGGTCTTTTTTAATACTGCAAGAAAAAAAAATCATTTTCCTATATCCTCTGGGAGGCATTGAGTATTTACTCTTTCATCATTTTCTTCTTGAACTCTTCCTAACTCTCTTTTGCTGTCATGTAATAAAAACCTTTTATGTACCAGAACTGTACAATATCAGACATCATATAATTCATACTACAAGAAAAGAATTCAGTAAGCAAACAGTACTGCACTGCCATGTAAGAAATAAAGAGTGACCATTTTTTTGTACAGCATTACAAGAAAGATTCTGAAAACCCGGCTGCCCGCCGTCACCGCCAGCCTTTGGTTTGGGCCACTTTCTGGTGACTCACGTGTCATTAGAATCATTATGATTGTGGGCTATTGGGTGTGGTGGGGACGAGTTGACAATCAAACTAGATGATGATCTTTGAGGTCTTTTCTGACCTTACTGATGCTATGATTCTACGATCACTGCTCTGAATACTGAGCATTATTGTTCCTGATGAGGCTCTGAAAAGTTTCAACACTAAAAACTTCTTTGTGCAAAGAATCTGATGCTCAGAATGGCTATTTTCTAATATCAGACCTAATGGCTTACCATTTTCTCAGTAAAAGCCATTAACATTGTGTGCATGTGTTTGTATATGCATATGGTTATCATGACTATTTTTATTGTTTAGCTGGAACATCCTCTACAATTTCCTGTAGAATGTTACATCTTAGGCATGAAAAGTTCTGAAGCACTTCACACATTATCAGAAACCACTTTAAAGCATGAATGTTCAGTTCATTTAATGAAGCACAAATTTACTTCTGTCAGTACCAGCACAGAATTTATCTCACACAGATGTTTTATATCGTCTAATATTGAAAAATACATCCAGGACTACAGCTTGATATTTGGGGAAATTGCTCAATCTAATGTCACAGAATCAGGACCTCCAGATCATAGAGTCCAACCTCACTGCCAAAGTGGGTTCCATACACCAGGTCACACAGGTAGGCGTACAGGTGCCTACACAGCACAGTCTGGGCAGTGACCAGTATACCTGCCTATAAGTAGAATGAACTAATACTTCCATAGCCAAAGAAAATATAAACTGTTTAGAAAGGCATGATCCCTCCCCAAAAGGCATCACACACTCCCACTAAAATCCAATAATAAAGAAGTTAAGAAATCATAAGATTTGATTTATTTATTTATTTTTACAGGCTAAAACACAACAATTTGTTAAAGCACTTTACCCGTGACTGACAGATCACAGCATTACCATCAGACAACAGCAGCTGGCTGATGCCAAGAAATCCCATAGGAATTACTGTCATTCTCCAGAGAATGACAGCATTGATAGCTCGAAAAGAGATTAGGCAAAAGAGCTGACACAAAGAATTGAAGATCCAACAATTAATTGAAAGCCATCTATTTCTTGTAAGCTTGACAGAGGTTGAATTTGTTCCACCTTATCTCATGGCTACCATACTAAATTAGAGGGTTTAAGAAGCAAAGCTGAAAAATACTTTGCTTGCAGAACAATGGTATAAAAAGTCATAGACTGGGAAAACCAACCTCTCGAGAGAAGTCTCAAAGCTTGTTGGCAGCACACTCCCCAAAAAAAGAAAGAACAAGTCAAGCTTTAAAATTTTATTTTTAAATTAGATTTTAAAGAAGCATCAATATTTTATGGGAATTTAGTTTTTGGAAAGAGTCTAGAAAATAATGGATTGATTTGAGAATCCCATTTGTTCAGGAGGCATTTTTCTTCCTAGGTCTCTTCCTAGGATATGCTTTTCCTTCTTTCCCACTTCCTCCCTGCCACCACACTCTCTCTACCACCATCTCTTCCTCTCCTCCCTGCACTGTGCCCAATATCAGGGAAGAATAACTTAAATTTTAGAAATGAAAGAAGTTTGTACATCTTAGAAACAAAGCTATTTGAGAAAGGTGTTAGTAACACAATGAGGATATTAAAATCTCTTTTATGGCTTCACACCTCAGCAGCATAGCACAAATAACTTTGTGGTTATAATTTAAAAGATGATAGAAAAGGCTGTGTTCCAAAATTATGTAAGATGAAGATTGCTAGAAATGCAGTAATACATCCAACCTAAATCTTCCCTCCTTCTACTTAAAACCATTTCCTCTTGTCCTGCTATTATCTGCACTTTCAAAGAGTTGACTCCCCTTCTGTTTATAGGCTCCCTTTAGGTACTGAAGGGCTGCAATGAGGTCACCCTGGAGCCTTCCCTTCTCCAGGCTGAACAAGCTCAGCTCTATCAGCCTGTTTTTGTAGGGTGCACCAGCCTTCCGCTCCTCTTTGTGGCCCTCCTCTGGACTCTCTTCAACAGCTCCCTGTCTTTCTTGTACTGAGGGCCCCAGATCTGGGCTCAGTAGTTCAGATGACAGATGCCCTTCACAAGGGCAGAGAGGGACAATCACTTCCCTGTCCCTGCTGGCCCCCTCTCTTCTAATAGAGCCCAGGAACCCAGATGGACAGGAAGAGCAGTGAAAAGTTTCCAGCAGTCCCCACAAACTTCTTTCTACGTGCAGCAGGAACATGACCATTACTGGCACCATGATTTTGGAAACTTGCATTGTGCTCAAGAATCCTGTGGGCCCTTTCTTTAGTGGTCTATATGTGGACATAAGCAAAAACCATTATGTTAACCACAAGAGAGGTACTGGTGAGACAGTAAGATCTGAAATTTCTACATTGTCATTAATGGATTCTGAAAATTATCAGTATTTAATGTTAGTACTACCACATCCTAAATATATTGTTATCATCTTTCTGCATTTCTTTCTTTTTTCCCTCTTTTACATTTTGGCGCAATTCATAAATTTGTTGTGAAGATCATTTACACATCGCTCCTGTGGTTTACAATTGCTGCAGTTTGCTGTATTAATTGATGGCATGCTCATAAATCAACATGGATCAAATTGTTTTATTTCACTTAGGTGTCCATGTTCTCCATGTTAATTTCATTTAGTGGGTCTAAGTTGTTACACAAAAACCTTTGAATGTATTTTTTCCAGCTTTTAAATGTGTTGTATTTTGCAGGTGTGAGACTAATAAAAAACAGAAAAGGATGACTCTGGGTTTTAAGGGTGAGATAAATGGCAAAATGAACTGCTTGGTAAATACTTCCCAATGGCAAATTTTATTTATAAGCATCCTCTAATTACATACTATCCACAGCTGAGCTGGGATGTTCCTGAAGTCTGAACTTCATTTTCTTTCCAGAACTTCTGAATATTCATTTATTTTACTCAGGTTTCAACTAATTCTACAATTATTGATATGAATCAGTGAAGCAGTTGCTGTCTGTTAAACGTTGAAAAGCTCATTATTATCATGTGCAGCAGAAATGTATTTTTTAGCTTTGTTAGTCTAGAAATTAAAGTTTAAAATCTTTGAAAGCTTAATTTCTAACATGTCAAATTTTACTTATCTTGTACAGCAAATACAAGAAAAGATTGCTAATAATTAGCCAGAAAAGACCTATGGCTCAATGAAATTGTTATACCAAAATGAACAAAAAATACATTATTTGGTTAATATTCAGCACAGATTCCAAGACTCCTATTTCAGAACACATGAAAATACAGTTATTAGTTGATAAGTACTAGATGGTATCTGACTTCAATTAATTATAGAAATAAAGCAGAATTTGCTAATGTTAATTTGCACAGCAATATAAGCATTTTGGAATATAAATAAGCACTTATAAAGTGGCCTGAAGATACATTGATGCCTTCATAATAATGTTAGTTTTAATTATGACACACAAGGGAATGCAGAATTGGAAATAGAACATTTAAAGACAAGTTAGCTCAGACAGAGCTAATCCTTGCATTACTGTTTTTTCTTTCTTTTATGTAATCTCATATCCATAATTTTATTATGAACACAGGCCTGACAGCCTCAGATTTACCTCACAGCTCTTTTTTTCTAATTTCTAAAGATTGCTCTGGAATGTTCTAAGTGTTTACTGAAGTAAACAGTAACAGCACAGACTGATCTGCAGCCGACTGCTTCCAAACTGTTGCATGAGAATTGCCCAGTTTAAGACAAATTAAAAAGAAATACTCTATTCACAATTTTTTTCCCATAAAGAAATGGGAGATGGAGCTTGTAATGCCATTCTGCGTTTCTAAGAAGACCGAGTTTTGGAATAGCTCTTTATGGATACTTAAAATAATTTCGTTTCTTTTTTTTTAAGTAAATGCTGCCATAACTTGAAAGAAGCATGAAGCAATGTTGGAGTCAGACAAACTACAGTAAGTTTCCCATTTTGGAGGCTGATGGGTGGATTCCTACCTTTGAATCCAGAGGGACACAAACAATACATCATTCTTTGCCAAACAGCTGGAAAAGTCATTAAATCCCAACAAAGCCTTGGCTAAATAATCATCTGTTCCTCTGACTGTCCAATCATATACTCAGTGAACCATAATTTATCCTTGTTAGGGCCTAAGCTCTCTGGGACAGTAATCTTGTTGGAGCAGGAACTCCACAAACCAAACAAGGATCACGCAAGGCTTGATGGGCTCAGCTGCCAGGTCAGTGGTTTCATTGCAAGAAAGAGCGTTCAGTGTTGCAGCCACTGCAGCATGCACAGCCTGCTCAGAGCAGAGCAGCAGTAGCTTGCCCTATGTACTAGTCAGTCATCACAGGGTGGAGGAGGGCCACTGAGCAAGGGAATCTTTGCCATAAATACAGGACTTGCAGACCTGACCATCAGGTTAGCAGCTTAACTGCTTGCTCAGATTTTTAGGTAAATGATAAAGTCATATTGTTCAAGGGTTGTTGAGGTATGGAATGAATTCATCTGCAGAGTGATGCTGAAGCAGTAGCTGAAGATAGCTCTGACGTGACACGTTCACAGACTCCTGGATGAAATTACTACGATATACATATATATACATATAACACTGCTGCAGACCAAGGCTGGCAGAAGAGCTCAGCTTCAAAACAACTCCCCTCCTTGTTGGTTTTGCAAGTTTTGTCAACTTAAAATGACAGCTGGAAATTCTGAGGATTAATATCTGTTACACTTAATGTTATCATACTCAAATCACTAAGAATTGTGAAGACCATTTCAACAATTCTCTTACACTAACACTTCATTTATCATCTTTTTCTTCTGAATAGTAAGTAGATTTAGTTTGCTTTTGAAAAAAAAAATGAACAATTTTATAAGTCTTACATGTCAGTACTATATCAAAATTGATTTTCTTTTGTGTGTATTTTCTCTCAAGCTGCTCTTCCTGACTAGAACAAAGATATCATTTTCCACTTTTACTATAGAAGAAGCCCCCTGGAGCGAGTCTATTAAAAACCTTGGGTATTTTTAATTGATATATTTTGATGGAATTTTTGAAGTGCGAAAGTCCATGGAGATTGTCATCAAAGTAACAAGTCTGTCTGGGAAGACTCAGAAGGGAAAGTGTTTCTAAACACTCCAATTGCAAAGTTCCTTTAAAATTACAGTCTATAATTTTAACCATCCTCAGCTGATGGAATGCCTAGAGAAGAAAAAGAAGCCTAATAGACCCTTATAATTTCTTGCTAAATTAATGGTGTTATTAGCCTACCTTGTCATAAAACTTGAGTGTATTTTTGTTACAAACACCCTGCAAAAATGTTAACTTACCTAGATTCTTTCATTTTCACTCAGTAAAATCATTTCCATGATGGATTTTCAAATAAAGGGAGGCGGGAGATATTGGAAACAAAAGTGCAAGAATCGGTAATATTGCAGAAATTTACATTATTTGCTTTATACACAGTATTTTAAAAACAACTGCATTTTAACAGTAAAATTCTGCTTCTGGAAGTATGTGAAGGCTTTATCTCTACTCATTCAAAAGACAAATATGAAGCTTGTTTATCTTTTGTGAGGGACATGACATCATCTCTTCTTACCAAATATTTTATAATCATATTTGCATAGTATGGCATATGCCCAAGGTGATTTATAAACAAAAGATAACTAAAACCCACGGGTAATCAGTTACATCATGACTTCAGCAGTTACCTGGAAACCACCCATGAAAACATCAGCGCAGAAGTACAGTGAAGGCATGTAAAAATTATATTTTAGTCTCCCCTGATTAGACTCTATCGGTCTCATTTCTTTTGCAGAATACAATAAAGTGTCACCAGCAGAAGCGTTGTTTTTCTGTTTGACTGAACCTGTTGGTTTGGTTTTATCCCAGCGCATCTGGAAAAAGGCTGAGCCAAACAAAGGCTTAGATCAGATCAAGTAACTGCAGTTCATGTGAGGCTGAATGAGAACAGATATGCGTACTTATGCTGCATGCCCTTCCCTGGGGTTACTGACCATTCCTGCAGAACCTGGGCTTCCCAGGAATGGAAAGAAAACAGGTTATACAATGCCACACCAACTGCATGGACATCAGTGTTAACCTATTATCATAGGTCTAGCCTTCTGATTACTTCTCCAGCACTCCAGTCAGATAAGAAGTGCCAAACCCCTCTTCAGACACGGAGATGATCCTGGGCAGATAGCTTAAGAAAACATTTCTTAATGTGGAGGCCTGTGGATTGTTCTGCCACTATATCCTGTTTGTTGCCATAATAATCCCTCTTCCAAACCCAGAGATTTCAGCACGTTTTTTAAAGCCACTGAACACTGTAATAAATTTGAGTGGTTCAAAGCTCTCTCTTTTGTCAGCAATTCAAGTTACTTGAGACCTAAAGCCCAGGCCTCACTGAAGCACAGATCAAACGTGGTTGCAAGCAGAGATGTCTGCAACAGTGACCATATGTAGGGTGGGTTCTCCTTTCAGGTACTCTGCACCAATAAGAGTAGGGTAGCTAGGCCACAAAGAAATGGTGGAAATAAGATAATAACATCTAACTACACATAGAAACCTCAGGCTGCATTTATGACAAATTACTTCTGAAGTAAATATATTAGGAATAATACTGAGCACAAAATAGCCTGTGTCTACTCCACAAACATAGTTTTCATACCATGAAGTGTAGGATGTGGAGGGGAAGAGAAGCTCTTTTTGCACAGCATGAAAGGCTCAAATGCAGCCCACAAAACGCAAGCTAAGTGCATAACCCTGATTAAAGCAGAATAGAATTCAAAGGGCCATTATGCACTGTATACTCCCTTTTCTTTGTTTGACAGCAGCGAGTCAGTACTCCGGCTTATGGCAGTATCTGCTATTGGAAAAAATAACTGCAGTACTGCACTGCTCCCATCTGACACAGCAGATGTGACTACAGGTTGTTATCCTGCAGAGGGCTGACTCTATGACGAAGTCGAATCTGAAGAATTTTGTATTTTCTTCTGTGAAATTCAGAATGGATTTATTTGCTTAATAGGAATTCATCAGCACTGTTGAATTGTAGATATGAGTGCTGAATTAAGACAGGAAATAGAAAACGTGTAACATTAATTTAATTTATAACCTACTCATTAAAGAATGACATAAAATTGCAACCAGGGTGAGAGAGACTTCTGTAGGACTTGTAAGACACAGACTTGAATAAGTTTTGAAGCTATTATTCCTATGTGAAAATACTTAAAATGTGAAAGTACTTAAAATACTTAAGAATTTGCTGTGGAATGAAGGGTCTAAGTTGTACGTTGTTCCTCTGTCTTCATAGTCTTTCAAAAAAGCCTTACAAAACCAGCCAGAGAACAACCTGCAAGAACAATTATATTCCAAACTTTTGATGTTGCTACATTTTCAAATGTTTGAATTTTAAGGCAGTTCAGTGCCCTTCCATCCAGAAACAGATATTTAATAAAGGCTAAGATTTCATAGCTCCAAATCCTAGGTTCTAAATATTGAATTCCCACTTGACTTATTATATTGGTGGCATATTTGCAAATAGCATTATGAGACAAGAGGGAGGCAAAAACCTAGGATTTCCCTTGTGGTTTTTGAGAGGTGATGATTTGAACATATATTTAATTTATGCTGCTCTGTGCTGCCCATGAGGATACAGGGCGCACTGTCTGCATTTTTACTATTTTCTTTACTACTCCTGTAAGCTTTTGTGCTGCTTTTAGATTGTTTTTGCTGTAGAAGATGAATGGCAGAGAATAATGGCCTAGGCTTGTTTGCCTTCTGTATGTCTGCCCCAGGTAGAATTGTTATTACTTATCAAGCTCAGAATCTAGAATTTACCATGTAAATTTTGTCAAGAGGACATACGGTTTTATCTCCCTCCTCCCTTTTGTCTGCAGGTTTTCAGGGCATTTTTTTATTTTTATTTTTTGCCCCTGATCCAGGCTTTTCCTTTCCCCTTATTACAAACATTGGACTCAAATTGGGATGTGCAAAATAAGAAACAAAAATGATTAGTCAGTTGTGAACTGCCTTGAAAGGTATTATCTATCTGCCTATCTACATGCCTCTTTCAAACTGTTGAGGATGCCATTTTCATTGCATGCTCCAATTTATTCCTTCTTTAGATGGAATAGCAAGCAAATGTGATGAATTCAGATTATTGTGGCACTTGCAGTCTCATGAATAAAGACCACTGGGTTATGTTATGTGGCTTGGTTATTCTGGGTATAAAGGAGGCTTATTGGGTCTGAATGCTGAATAATAACTCCCTCTCTCCTGCAAGTATTACAGCACAAAAGCACCTTAGCAGCTTTTCTTTTTCTGGAGGCAGATCTCTTTCATTTCTACAGAAAATAAAAGTATCTCTCAATTTTGTATAATCGCTCTTGTACCTCACATGAACAGATATAACCCCTTCTCTTTTTTGGTCTACCATTACCGCAGTATTACGTCTCTTAAATCAGACTAATCAGGCTAATAAGGATTTTGCAGCAGGTACGTATATTTTTAAGGATCATTCACTGGCTTCATGGCTAAGCAAACTAAATACACTGCAGTCTGCACAGACTTCACTCACAGCATAAACACTAAGGCTGTGAAAATGGCTGATGTAGCACAGCAGAACAAGATCTCTGAGGCTTTTAGCAGCAATTTCAGTATAATGCCAAACAGCATAAAATGCAATGTGATTCAGAGTGTTCCTTTGATGGAGAAGGGATAATTAATGAAAGCAGTTATTATGGAGGAGCACAGCCAGCTTCATTTCCATCAGCGCTACTCTGCCCAACACTTTATATTTGCTATAATTCGTAATTTCCAGGATATCTTGGAGTCCCTTTGAAAGACTACTGTGAAGGACATAAAAAACAAAAAAATAAGATTTAGGATATTTCTCACAGCCTGAAAACTGAAGTAAAGACCAATGTGAAAGGTTTGAATAAAAAAGAATGAAAACTTTCTTAGGCACCCTAAGTTTCACACTGAAAAACAAACAGCGGAAGACCCCTTGAAGGTTTGTTCTGTTGTGATTATTATGTCCTATTTCTCATAAAAGGACTCAAAATATTTGATGCTAAAGCTACTGAAGATCCACCCAAAACATTTTATCAACTTTCACTTTCTTGGAATTGCATGATCAAAGATAGTTATGTCATTAATTCTTCTTTTGTAAGAAAATGTTTGAAACATCTGCTGGCAGGACATTACGATCTACAGCTTTTTAAAAATTTTATTCACTAATATAAGAAAAGATACTGAAGACTAGTTCAAAATCAAGATTAGTAGTCAGTCCTATTAGCATCAGTGGATTTCTTTTTTTTCAACAGATTCCTAATATGTAAGTGAGAATGCTTAAGTCTTTTACATGCATTTTCTTTTATTTTCTTTCTCCATCTTCAGTGGGATGTACCAGATGCCCTCCTTCCTCTGAACAGACCACATGCAAAATGAAGATTTACAGTGCTGCCAGGAGGAGACCAGCCATTTCTCAAAAGACATAAACAAACTTTGAAAATATTTTTTTTAAAATATACATGGTAAATCTTCTATTTTGCAATGCACAGAAGATGCACATTTGGTCAAAGTATACTGACAGAAGTGCCCCGTTCAGAACACTTAAAAACACATCTTTAAGCTTTACCTAACAATCTCAAATTCTGGTGCTTTTTAAGTTTGTTTTGTTCTAAGCCTCAGCAGCCATTACAATGGAAAGTAGACCTGATTTGTTGCTGTTGCAAAAGGAAATTCAGCTTGAGATAAAAGATTTGTCAAGTTATAACTACTCTCCACATGTATGGAGAGATGGAGTGATATTGCCGTATATGCATGGAAGTGGGGATAAATGAGAACACTCAACTCTTTCTTCAGATTTCAGCTTTCTGGACTGCTTATCTGAAATTAATCACCATCTGTATAAGGCAGAGTGAAAGGTTAAAGAAATTATTTCAAAACCACATCAAATTAAATATCCTTTGTATATTCTGTTGAATAATACTCTCTGAGGGTTTGACTGATAGGAATAAAACACCTTGAACTGGGTATAAAAATGTAACTGATCAGCAAGCATGAGGAAATGACCACTTAAATGGTAATCTTAAATTTAAGTGTATTCCCGTTACTGCCAGGTAACAGGTACACAGTGAGAACTGTTACTCTAACAGCAAGCAGAAGAAAGACAGCAACTAGTATGCCTAAAGTTATCTGCCAGGCCACATCATCTAGAAACAATCTGTCTTATGGTTTCTCAGGTTTTTTTTCCTTGCAGAATCACAGAATCTTAGGGGCTCTAAGAGACCTCTGGAGATCATCCAGTCCAATCCCCCTTTCTAATGCAGGCTCCTGGAGAAAATGTTTGGGGTATATCTTCTCCTTATTAATGCTAAAATAAATTTGCCAAGGCTGAGATGCTGAAGCAGACATAAGTGTTCTTGAAAGGTATAATAAGGTCATCTGTGCCAACATTAGACACACAATGTTTTCACACCAGTTGCATGCCATTTCTTTTCAGATCAAGCATCACAAACAGTTTCTGTTTACTGTAGAAACCTGAGAAGATTTATTTCAAAAAATGAATAAAACGTGATACAATTACAAGTTGCATGCCTACACAGAAGAAATAAAAAAAAAATGGGAACACATGCTCATGCTTGGTAAGTCACCTTTCACTAGATTCAATAGTTGCTATTTTTCCACATGGTTCATTCTACAGAGGTACATTTACAATCAAAATCCTTTCAGCAGAAACAGATGAGGTCAAGTGCTGACAGCTCAAGATGTTATAATAATAATTAATGTTCATGAAGGAAAATTGGAAATTTAATTTCCCTCTATAACCGTATGTTTCTATATTGAGTTGCCATCTAGCTCACAATTCTAAATAATTTGTAGGGTTTCTGCAGTTATTTTTAAAACTAAAGGATTTAAACCTTTTACATCAAAAAGAAATACGCACTTCCTCCTGACCATCTACAAAAACACTACAAATTGCCAGTCCTCAACAAGCATCCAAGGACAAAGCAAAATCTTAGAGTCAGTGGTACAAAAAAACATGAGAAACTTCAGTCCTTTCATTGGAATTGGTATTGAAAATATTTTTACTATTATCTTTAAATGCTGATTCAAGTGTCTAAGAATACGGTGAACAGGATTGTCTTAAATGTTATTCCATGGAAGAAAAAGTAGTAAAGAGTCCGAGTAAGGAAAATACCACCTAATATAGGTGAGGTGTATAGTCCTAGCAACAATTACAAACCTTAATTCTTTAGTTGACTTCACTTAACTGTGCAATTTGGAATCCCTGTATGTTCTCCCTTTGTTTGGAAAATTAACTGGCTTCACTAGACTGCTTTAAAGACTAGCAAAGATGCATAAAATTTAGACAACCCTCAAGATAAAATGCATACATAGTTAGCAAACAGGATCCAAAAATCACTAGCATCAGTAATACACGTGGAGGCTGAATCTTCTTTACGGCTATTGGCACAATGGTTTGTGTGCTCACTTGAAATGTGAAAGACTTATGTTTAAAAATCTACTATTCCCAATTTGTGGAAGGTGGCATCTTATGTTTCACTGGTCACTAGCTACAGAAACAAGGCTTTATATTCTTATTACATTTAATATATTTGTAATGTAATTATTATATACATTACAGGAAAGCATTTTTTTTCATGGGTTTTGTGTACATGAACAGTTTTGGATCACATTTACTTTGTATCAGTGAGCAGAATATGGTCATAAAAAAACTACATTTGTGTTAAAGGGATCAAAGCTACTGCAGAAAATCAAACGATTCCAGAATCTCAAGTACACATACCTCAAACTCGATTCTATTTGCAAAATGTTGTTTAAATTTCCAGATTTATTTTTTTATCCACTATTTCATACTGTGAACACATCAGGTTACTGCTAACCTGCCTTTCTAGTTCTTCTCTGGTATGACTGCAAAGAATCTCAGCCAGAATCAGTGGGCACACTACAGGGTCTAAATGCAACAGGCTTGCTTCTACTGAAGTCAGGTTAAGTTTTAATAAAAGAAGAGACAAGTCTGCATGTTGGAAACCTGACTGCACACATCCCTTGTCATATAAACACATCTTTCTGTGTTTATTTTATTTCTCTTTGTAGTGAGTATTTCAAAAGACCTCCTTGGTTTCACACATTAAAAGGAAGAAAGAACACATACAATCTGAAAGAGAATTTCAAATGACTTTGCAGTATAGGAAGAACAGCTCTATTAAAAAAAAAAAAACACAAAAAAAACGTTGTAGACTGTTCCCTAGACCAACTTTGCTTTGATAATAAGTTGATGAATTCTGCAAGCTGCTGCTTTACACTAGCACCAGAAATAATGATAAGAACATTAATGAGTCTTTAACTCTTCCCAATCTTATTCCTGTTGTCAAACAGGCTTAAAAACATAATACACAAAAACATTGCTTCTGTCTTCTTGCAAGTAGGTATCTAAAAGCAATGTATCCAGATGTTCCAATCAGTGTTTTCAATTTACTTCTGTTCATAAGCCAAATGTGAGTTGGAGATGACTCATACATTGCTGTGTATAATGTTACCTATTACCTATTATATGCAGATTTCCACCGCGTAAAGAATACTTTGCCAAGAGTTCAAAAATTCAAAGTCAGTAATTTGGGCCTTTTTTTTTTTTTTTTTTTTTTTTCCCACTCCGAATTTTGTCTAATTCTGTTTCCTGTCCTCCTGTCCTGCCTTTGGACTTGGGGCAAAGAAAGCTTTCCAGATGAATTACTAGACTTCTCCATCTCAGCCAATGATTAAGCATAACCTATTTTGCATAGGTTTGCTCCTTATGCAAAATCAGCATGTGCAGATTTTCAGTATGTAAAACTTCCTATGAGGTATTACAGAAATAATATAATATATTGTAATATATAATATTATATTAGACATTATATAATAATGTAATATATTGTGTGAAAATGAGACTGTATCATCTGGGGAGAAAACAGGGATGATGTCCAGACTTGAAGAGAGGGGAATAGGAAAGCCAAGGCACAGATGGAACTGGACTGTGTGAGGAATGTTAAAAACAAGAAGGGATTCTATAGGTACATTGGCCAGAAGAGGCAGACCAAAGATAGTGTACCCTCTTTGGTAAATGAGAAAGGAGAACTGGCTACAGCTGATATGGATAAGGCTGAGGTACTAAATGAGTACTTTGGTCTTCACTGGCAGCTGGGATTCTTGTATTTCTCACTTTACTGACGATCACTGAGCTCTAGGTGGGAACTGGGGGAGTAAATCCCCCCTCACTGCAACGGCAGTGCATGTCCAAGACCGCCTCATGAGACTGAATGTGTACAAGTCTATGGGGTCAGATGATCTACATCCCGGGGGATGTATATCCAGGGAAGGAAGGAGGACACAAGGAACTGCAGGCTGGTGAGCCTCACCTCTGTTCCAGGGAAGATCATGGAACAGACAATCCTAGAAGACATGTTAAGGCACATGAGGGATGATCAGGTAATCTGAGAGAGCTAGCATGGCTTTATCAAGGGAAGGTTGGGCCTGACCAATCTGGTTGCATTCTAAGAAGGAGTGACAACATTGGTGGACAAAGGGAAGGCAACTGATGTCATCTACCTGGACTTTTGTAAGACCTTTGACATGGTTCCCCACCACATCCTTATCTCAAAATTAGAGAGACGCGGATTTGAGGGGTGGATGATTTGGTGGATAAGGAACTGGTTGGAAGGCTGTAGACAGAAGGTTGTGTTGAATGGCACTACGTTCAGGTGGAGACCAGTGATGAGTGATGTCCCCCAGGGGGCTGGGGACTGATGCTCTTCAACATCTTCATCAACGATATTGAAGACAGGCTTGAGTGAACCCTCAGCAAGTCTGCCAATGATACAAAGCTGAGTGGTGCAGTTGACATGTTAGAATGAAGGGATGTCATCCAGAGGGACCTTGACAAACTTGAAAGGTGGGCCCGTGTGAATCTAACAAAGTTCAACATAGCAAAGTGCAGGCAGTTGTGATTGGGTCAGAGTAATCCCAGATACATATACAGACTGGGAGAAGAATTCCTTGAGAACAGCCCTGTGGAGAAAGATCTGGGATTCCTGGTGGACAAAAAACTGAACATGAGCCACCAGTATGCTCTTGCTGCTTGGAAAGCAAATGGTATCCTGGGTTACATCAGAAGAGGGTTAGCCAGCAGGGACAGGGAGGCGATTGTCCCTCTCTAATCTGCCCTTGTGAGGTCCCGTCTGGAGTACTGCATCCAGGTCAGGGGTGCCCAATACAGGAATGATGTGGAGCTGCTGGAGAGGGTCCAGAGGAGGGCCATGAAGATTATCAGAAGGCTGGAACACCTCCCATACAAGGACAGGCTGAGGAAGCTGGACTTGTTCAGCCTGGGGAAGAGAAGGCTGTGAGTAGACCTCATTGCTGCCCTCCAGTATTTAAAAGATTATAAACAGGAGGGGAACCAATTTTTTAGAAGGGTAGACAGTGATAAGACAAGTGGAAATAGTTTTAAGCTCAAGGAGGGAAGGTTTAGATTGGATGTCAGGGGTAAGATTTTTATAGAGAGAATGGTGAGGTTCTGGAACAGACTGACCAGAGAGGTTGTTGGTGCCCCATCATTGGAGGTGTTCAGAATCAGGTTGGATGGGGACTTGGGAAACCTGGTCAAGTGCCAGATCTGGAAGTTGGTGGCTCTGCCTGTAGCAGGAGTGCTGGAACTTGATCATCCTTGTGGTCCCTTCCAACCCAAGCCATTCTATGATTCAGTGATTATAGGATTATAGACCAGCAGCAAAGCAGTGGCTGAAAGTAGGAGGTGAAAAGCTCAAAGAAAGAGCTGAATTTGCCTTTTTTTGACAGCATCTTGACTTGTTGAAAAGTGAGTCCATCCTCTCATTAAAGTTTAGCGATGTTCTGGGCAGGTACATTATCACAGCATCTTTGCTGACTAACTGACATTAACCCCATTCCTCAAATTCTTGATGTGCTTTCCTAGTCACACTCTGACTTGTGACTGACATTGTCAACTATCTGCATTTTGCTGTCTGCAAACATGTTGCTTCTTTGGTGGGCACTGATGGAAAGGGAGTGAGGGGAAGAGCAGAGTCTGCAGTATGTACCATTGGCATTTAAAAGCAACTCCCAAACCAGAAAAACAAAGGGGATGGAACTGCATCCAGGCCATCTGGGGAGCAGAGAGAGAACAAATTCATTGTGTGAGAAATAATAATTTTCAGAAGCAGTTCTGTGTGTTAGAATCAAAGGGACTGGTAAACTAAAGCCATTCCATAGTGATTAAATATATTTGCAGTTATATATAATGCAATTACATTTCCAAGTTTTGATTGTGCCAGCAGATTTCTCTGCATCACAAAGAATTCTGATAGAAAATATAGAGGGCTGGTTTTAATATTAATGGTGTTCCTTTACAGATACTTCTATGCATAGGTAATATTCTGTCACATGTATATCAATAATTGTAATTTAATCCATACAGTCACAGACTATTTGTTTACTCTGCGATGCATGTGACGTGTTTTTGGTGCTAGATAAAATACAATACTTCCTATGCTACCACACAGTTTGCAGTAGCCTTAGAAAATGTCCGCAGTCTTCTCTGAAAATGATTTTGATCTCTCCATGCCAGAGATAACGGCACCTTTATTTGTGTGGTGAGCCCCTCTGATATTTGCCTAGACTTCAAAACAGTCACAGTTTTTGAGGATGAGAAGCCATAGATAGCCTACAAAGGCTCTTTTTCTTTTAGGAATAGATGGAACTTTTCCCTGATGTGAATTCAGAAGTGAACTATCTTTCTAAATCCCCTTCTTTTCCTTCTTTTCACTGTTATTTAGGCTGTCACTTAGATACTGAAGTAATTGAACAAAGTGAGGGGGTGAAACTTCAGTCTACACAATTAATGTGTCAGATTATTTCTTTCTAAAACAGTCCAACTACAGTTAGCAAAAACACATTACTAAGTGGCAAACACAGCATAGAGAAACATTTAGAAAGCTCAAAGGTACACTGAGTATATTTTTACTATTGATTACAGAGACCTGGGATGAAAGGTACCAGGTAGCTCATGTAAATAGGGCTTGGCTCACTAAGGAAATTTTAAGGAACTACAATGAGGGAAACCTTTACATTTATGAAGTATATATCAAGAGTCTGTTTCTTCATTGCTGTTGTCTGTTTCTTCTAATGTTTGGTGCACAAAAGCAAAGATTTTATGCCTAGAATAAAGCTTAAAAGAAAAAAAAAAAAACCACAACAATACAAAATAGCAACAATGTCAAACAATCTTAATTAAAGTGGCTGGCATATTCTACATTAGAACATGAACCTTCCTTCCACAGTAGGAACCTTCCTTCCACAGTACATAGCCCTGCAAGGCTGAATCTGAACAGCTCAATAAACTGCTGAGAATCCCAAGGATTTCATATAGTGAAACAAAACACTGCGAGGGATTTCAGTACAACAAAAATATTAGACTTTCTGGCTTTTCATCTTGATTTGGGGTTTTCTTGTTCAAAATGTGGCAGTACTATAACAGGCAGTCAGGTTTTCCAGTCAACTCTATATGCAGAACCTCACATGGAACTAATTATCATGAACAGGTAAAGTAATCAAAATCCCTATCTAAACCCAGGAAGCAGCTGCCACATCTTTTAGCTGCCACCCAGGTCCTTTTTCCTTTCCTAAACATGTTTTCTTCTCACAGACCATTGTCTGGAAAAATAACCTACACATAGTACTCGAAAAGAGGTAATAAAGGATATGAGCACTGACCAAAGAAAAGAGAATAATGTCATAAAACACTAAGCCAACTCTTGTGTTTTATGAGACTCAACTTCATTGGCACTCATCCAGAATTTTCCTTACAAAAGATGAATCCTATTCACAGCACTACAGTTGCTTCATGTACACTGAAGAAAAATAAAGGATGCTGAACAAAAAGCTTATTCCATTAGCCTTTGTACTAAATGGAAAGAATCACATTTACCTCAACGTTCTTGAATGAGATTTTATATCAAGGCACACATATATTAGTAAATTGTTTATTATTCCACTCCAACAACAGCAGATATGTAGCCTGGACAACTTTGTTCAGAATCTTATTGGTGTAAACCTTGAGTAATTCCACAAATATTCAAGCACTAACAGAGTCTGGTCTCTGAGGTCAGAACAGTAAAGTTTTATGTAGCGCTTTTCTTCCGCATACTAGAGGAGCGGCTAAGTCTCCTTACTCTCATAGTTCCATCCCATATAAGATTAGAAAACACCAAGTAAAAAATTAAATGGGTTTTATTCCTGACACAGATGACCTTTTGACCATGGCATGTGCAAGATTTAAAGCAAGTCTGTCTTTGGAAGTAAGCACAGCGTAGCTGGGATTTTCTTGGAAAACTCCAGTTAAATAATAGGATCAAAACTTTAGCACATGTAAGGTACTTAAGAAACAGGATACTGTCCTTTTCTATCACAGATACAAGCCGGATCCAAAACGGATTTGAATAGCAGATGTTTTATTTTCTCACACTTTCAATCTTGTGCTTATCTTCCTGTTACAAAGCTGCCACTATTTATTTCTTGTACCTGATACAGCATTCTGGGCTCAATGATCCATTAATTCTAGTTCCGCAAAAACTTCCCATAGCAAACCAAGAAGCAACTATGACTTTTTTTTTTTAATTTTTATTTATTTTTTAAATAATTCTGCAAAGGAAAACTAAAAGGGAACTCTTAATGGGCTGCAGTTGGTTTTGATTTCCAAAACAAAGCTGAACAGAAACATGACCACTTTCTGTGAATAATTCACTATGGAAACCACATGAAGAAGCCTGGAGAGGAAAACTAAGCAGACACAAGGAGAAATAATTTTAAAATGGCCATTATTACAGTGAGGCTAGAAATGCGAAAAGTCTACCTCATTTAATCTGTGACACTCTGTATTAAACTTTCACAGTGATTCACAGGAGCTTGGGGAACAAAGAAGTCAGCCTATTAGGAATGAATCTTGGCAAATCAACTCATGTGGCTATGTTGCATGCTGTGAGATGAATTTAACCTTATAATTCATAATATCTCCTTGGGTTCTCTATCTTACATTTCTCATTTGGGATTTTCCCCGTGACTGATTGAGCTCACGAATCTCTGTCTTAAAAACTGTTCACCATAATAAACTTTGATAGCTGTTTTCTTGTATGCTGAAATCACATTTCACTATCTGATTTTCTTATGAGAATGTTGCAATGATCACCGAAGTGGACAGAAAAAGAAAAAAAAAAGGAAGAAAAAAAAAAAAAAGGGAGAGAGAAAAAAGAAGAAAAATGAAAAAAAGGAAGAAAGAAAAAGAAAAAAGATGACATGCCTGGTAATAACCAGTCGCTCCACATATTGATACAATCAGCACCGTTGTAAAAACAGAGCATCTGGACACAGAATCAAAGAACTGAAATCTTTCCTTCTGGACTGACGTAGGACTTAACCATGATCATTCTGCTTCTTTCACTACTGTGAGCTTGCATACGCATGACATCTATGTACAACATCACATTAGAATGATTTCTCTGTGTTTTAAAAGACAAGCTTATCCAGGAATCGAAATCACACTATATGTGGTGTGTGTTTCATACATAGAAAAAAGAATAGATTGCCGAAAGAAAATAAGTATTCTTCGAAGTAAGTCTTAAATAGAAGAAATCAAAATTGTCTTTGCTCTCCTGTTTCTACATAGATGTACCTGCTTATTTTCATCATGTGGCGTCTCAGCAAGGGAACAAGCTATTTGGTAGCTGACAACCTTCTGGAATCTGACAGCGTTCATAAAATACTTGATAGCAGCCTTCTAGAAGTTTTTATAGCCTTTATGTATTTTATTGACTATCAAAGGTATTTAGCAGATATTAAAGAATCCTGAATTGCTTTTTTTTTTTTTTTTTTTTTTTTTTTTTTAAAGCTGAAGCTTATGCTGAAGTATGTTGGATATAAAAAACAGAATTCTACAGCAAATTATTTAATCAACAAAATTGAAAAAAAAAATAGATAGGAAATACAGTCAGCACATTTTAATTGATAGCAGATTTCTCTTGAGAACAAATTAAAATGATAAAGGCCTTCACTTTACAAGAATATTTTTTAGATTATTCTTTTACATATAATCTATTGCACTGGGGTTTAGTTCAACAACTGTAAAACACTGACACCTTCAGGTGGAAGGGCTACTGAAGTATGTAAATGAATGAACTGAATATAAGACGTAGAAATTAGCAAGAATTCTTTAAATAGGAAAACTTCTTGCATACTTTTTAAAATCTAAATGTTTCCCACTTTGAAAGAAATATTCTATTTGGATACACACTTTCAAAACATTACTGTTATAAAAAAGCCTTCAGCGTTTTCAATGTGTGATCTAATTAATGTAATCAAGAAAAAAAAAAAGGGGGGGGGGGGGGGGCGGAGGGATTTTTTGGGGGGAAAAAAACCCAAAATATCCCAGATACAGAATATCCTAGAAAAGCTAAAAAGAAAAATAATCAAAGAGTCATTTCTGATAACTTTCCAGAAGAAAATCCACATGGTCTAATGCAACCTTAAGAACTACAGCAGAATCATGGCATGGTTTGGGTTGGAAGGGACTTCTAAGCTCATTTTGTTCGAGATCCCCTGTTGCAGACAGGGACAACTCCAAGTTCTCCATCCATAAAAAAACAAACAAACAACAAAACTGTTTCATTCCAGAATTGCTGTCTGTCCAGCAGCACAGATTTCAGTATATCCAAGCAACTGTTAATATTTCTGACAGATCTTTGTGTAGATGTGGAACTCAGGGACATGGTTGGTGGGCATGATGGTGGTGGGCAGATAGTTGGACTACTTGATCTTAGAGGTTTCTCCAAATGAATGATTCTATGACAGTGATAGGACACAGGTGCTTATCTGATGCTTCTGAAAGATGTTATTGATAAGAAAAAATAGATTTTTCATAGTAAGAACTTTGAGAGAATTCTAGTCTGGATTTGAAGGCATTCATTATATAAGAAGGTACATAAGAGATGCCTCTCATACATCTAATAGATGATTAAAGAAAGCCTATTCAAGAAGATCAAGAAAAGTTAATTTATGTCCTCTGGCCGTTGTGGCCCAACAGATGAAACAAATTATCCTGGTATTCCTTCTACTTTTTTCCTTTTGCAAAAATTAAAGTTTGGAGTATTTTCTTATACTTTCAAATATTTTTGTATTATGATATTAAAATGAAAAATAATAAATAATATCAGAAACAAGACTATGCAGATCATGGACTATTCCCATCAGAGTTCAGCATCCACCAGAGGGTGGTAGTTAGCAGAGCACGACAGTAAGGGGACAGGCAGACACCACAAAAGAATGACCATTCCTGTTCCACAACAGTTAAGGTGATATGGTGGGGCTTGCTTGAACAAGCAATGCTCAAATGAGTAAAATCTTTAAAACTTACAACAGCCGTTGTTTACTCCCTGTCGAGAAATCAAGAGACCCATTGGCTTTCTCGTTTGGATGATGTGATTCCTCCTATTGAGTTCAGTGACCCACACATTCAGGTCATCCTCTAGAGGATAACCAGTCCAACCATGTCAGATGCTCTCTGCTGACCTCTGCCTCCAAATTATAGTAGGCAACACAACAAAAACCTGGTTTGTTCACACAGCACACCAGCTTCAGTGTTTCAGGAAGCTTCTAAATTCACAAAACAAATGACCATGAAAATAGCATGAGAAGATTAGTCTGCTTATTTTCCATAAGATGACTAAATAATAATCACTGATTATATAAAAACATTTTTGCTCATTCATACTTCTCTGAGTGTTTCACCTCCAATTTTAAATGTGCCAGATGGAAGGAGAAAAAAAACAACAATACAAATATTTTCACATCTGGTGTCAGTTTCAAACATTTCAGAGCACAGTTGTATGCTTAGGTAGTTAAATGTTTGGATAACATGTTACAAGAGCACAAGTGTTAATTGGGGCTTTGTAGAAGGTCAGAAAAAAAGTCAAGTGCAAACTGACTGCTTGCAAAATTTAAATATAAACAGGATTGGACATATAAGCATATATGCAACACAGTAAATTGTATTGCTGAGGATTCAGCAGAGATGCATCCTTCCTAATCCCCAGTGTTGTAACAATAAAGACTGGTATGTTATTAAATGCCAATTACAATTAGATGATAAGGGTTAATGTGAGTTGTAATTTATCTTATTAGATCTTATGGTTTAGCAATACATGAAGGACAAGATTCAAGTACCAGTCCAGGAAGGGTAGCATTCAAAATGTTGGGCAATCTCAGTATAAATCAAGGGGAAAAGGTAATTTATGTGCTCAGACAGATATTCTTCATAATTTCAAAATGATTTAAAAATGTACATGAACGCACAAACCATAAAAATCAGTTTTAGACAAAGCTACTACTGTGTAACTACAAAAACGCCCTTTGAGGCCTGAAAATTTATCTTCATGGTAGCACTGTGCATCCTGACTCACTAATCTGTGTACCACACAAACACAGAACGAGACAATATCACTCACTTCTTGCTAGAGGGACGATAACATACTATTGCCCTCCAGAGATCTTCCGCAAGTTGCAACTGCCTCAACTGCAAGGTCCTGTAAGGACTTCTGCTGACAAATGGCATCCTGCAACTGCAACTTTCTGCCTCAGTATCTATAACTTAAGATACCATCTCTCTGCACTTACACATACTGTTGTTCATCATGCCTGCATTTTAACAAGGGACAATTTGTAAGAATATATAGGTATTTACTATCATGAGTCATCACACGTACATCCCAAAATACCATTCATCACTAATACAGAAGACAATTTATTGAATTCAGTTTCAGCGGTGATGTTTTCCGGTGCTGCCTTGCAACTTCCTTCACAGGAATGGCAGCACAAAGCAGCCGCTGCATGAATTAGCCTGAAAGTGTGGTCTACCACTGGGTAGAGACTGTGATCCTATGTTACAGTTGCTGATGAAAAAACAAACAAAAAAACCAAACCAGTTAAAAACGAGGTTTTTCTGAATTAAATTCAACAGAAGTACTCAAGGCTAGATCATAGTATCATAGTATCATAGTATTGTGCGAGTTGGAAGGGACCTTAGAGATCATCGAGTCCAACTCCCGGGATTCGAGCCCTCTGTGTAGCAGAGCGGCACTTCTACCCCCTGCTCCACAGGGGGGGACAAGGGAGAAACAAGAGGGGACATTGATGGGAAAATGGCCTCAAGTTGCACCAGGGTAAGTTTAGGTTGGGTGTTAGGAAAAACTTCTTTACAGAGAGGGTTGTTAAGTACTGGAATAGACTCTCCAGAGAGGTGGTTGAGTCAGCATCCCTGGATGTGTTTAAAAACTGTTTGGATGTGGTGCTCAGGGATGTGGTTTAGCAGAGGGTTGTTAGAGTTAGGGTAGGATGGTCAGGTTGTGGTTGGACTTGATGATCTTTAAGATCTTTTCTAACCTGAGCAATTTTATGATTCTATGATTCAAATTCAGGGGAAATGCTACAAAACTATCAGTCTCCAGGGGTTATTACTTGATATCCAGGGTTATCATTTGGCTGTCAAGAGCTGACAAGCACCACTGAATCCCTTTTTTGCCTTCTTTATTTTATGGAATGTTTTCCTCTCACATGCACTGTAGTATCATCTATATAGAAAATAACTTCAATCTTTAATGTTAAGATTTCTTTTACTTGATCAGAGTCAGTTTTTCTTCTGGTATGTATATGGTGTTGTAGATGCTAACGAGGCTGGGATGTAACTACCATGCCTTATTGTGCCTACACTGTCTCTATAAACACCAATTCCAATACCCTAGGAAGTGATAATAATACAGCTATTTTGGTAGGACGTTTTCCACTGAAGCACAAGGATGTCGAAAGATAACACGAGCACTATAAAATCCCTCCTGTCAAAAGGTCAGTTATACTTTTCAGACTTTTTGTAAAAATTCTGTTCTTCATCATCACTAATGAAGTAGAAATAAGTGAAACGCAATAGTCATTTTAGAAAAGATTAACTTAAATCTGTTTCTCTAAAGTTCATATATACAAGAATGGGAGAAACAAAATTAGCACAAGAAAGTAAGGTTTAATTCATGTGTATGTTCATCGTCGTTGAAAGTGCAATCATAATTTCAAATAACATCTTTCACTCTGTCTGGAGTATGAAATTTTAATCTGGATCTCTACACTACTCATTCCCCACTGAGAAGTTTGCTTCATTCATAGCTACATGCAGGAGTCCCACTTTAGACTGTGTAGTGCCAGCTCTGGCTAGACACTAGAGTTACTATTCAGCAGTAAGACATTTCTACTCTGCAGTAATAGTATGCAATATCTACCTGAGAAACAGGAATCTGGGATGAGCAATAAATTCTGCCTTGGTCAGCTGGCAAACTTTCAGCATACAGGCAGGTTTCCTGCTTGTTGGGTGGAGGGGTTAATATTCTTCTGGCCCCATTTTGCTAATAGCTGTGATAATTACAGTCTTTTGCTCTGTATGCAAGGGTAACCTAATTTGATCACACTATCAATTGCTCTTAGTCTCATCATTCCCATCTATAATGTGTCATAGTCATACATTCCTTTTAATTAGAAGGAAGTTACTTGAAGGGAGAGACCACATTTCTCCACGTACAAGAACATGCACTCTAGGTCCTCAGTTCTGATTTTTGGTGTCACCGCAATACAAATGATAATCTATGCTCCTAAATAACATACAAAATTTAATCTCTTTTTAAAAGAGATTAATTGTTTTGCTACTTACTACATTAGCAGAAACTTCAAATGTTTCATTTGGGTGGAGAGTAGGAGCAGAGGGAAAATGAGTCGTTTTTCTTTAACAAAATGCCATAGGAAAAGAAAACTGCACTCTTCACCTTGTATTCATTTCTTTGTTTTCACTCATGTATAAGCAATCCAGTGTGTGTAGTGTAGGTGCTGCTCACCTTCGCCTTGCCTGTGGAGGCATTTGTGTTCTCCTCATATTCATCAAGCCACAGCCCCTCAGCTGAAAAGTGACTACCTTTATTTTCCATCTGGTTAACTTTCAGAAGGATAATTACCTGATCTGGCTTTTCCTGTATCTGTACGTGTGAATTGACAAGAGCACCAATATTTATTCTTAGGAGATTCAAGTATTGACTAAGGCCTGTGGAAACTTGTTCTGACCATTCAGTGTTATTGATTGCATTATTAGGTTGGAACACTAGCCACTGCAAACACCGCAGTAGGGGGAAGGCTGTGATCAGTCTTCAAAAGGGTTTAATCAAACTGCTCAAAGTCTTCACTTAGAACTTGGCTTGCCAGTTGAGGGAAGGCATAAAGGATGATGCAGTAGAGAAAGCAAAAATGTATCTAGAGTTCTGGGCTAGCTGTCTCTTCTAGAAATGCCTTGATACTAAAAGAAAATATTAACTCTGAATAAACCTGTTTGTGCTTATCTGATTATCTCTCCCCAGATGCTGCAAATTTTAGAAGAAATCCTCAGAAATGAACACAAAACAAACTATTATGATAGGCAGTGATTCTAGGATAGGTAATGATTCTTGGCTTGTATTTCTTCCTCTGTTATTTCTAACAACAACTCAGGCAAACAAAATAACACAGGGCACTGGCAGATCTCTAAAGCTAATTTGAGAAAAAAAATACATATTTTTTTCATCTCTTATTGCCTCACATGACCAAAGTTACATCAAGCTTCTCTGTGAGATGCAAAGGATTTTGATGTATCTCTTTTTAGGAGCTGTCCCACACTGCTAGATATTGCAATGCCCTGTAACAAGAAGACACTGATAGATAGGACAATAAATATTCTTGTGTATCTGAATATACATGCCACAATTTAAATACTGTGAAACCTGTTGAAACACCTACCTGACATATGGGCAACTACCAACAAGCAACCACAGTAACAAATTCTAGGTATTTTTCTCAAGAGAAACAGCTTCAGAGTCACTCAAAATAAATCTAAAAGACACACTTATCTTACGCAATCAGCATGCAACACAGCCAGAACCTCATGTCACACTCCTTAGAAGTTAATTATCCTTATTACTATTACAGCAAAACTTTACTGGAAGACTTTTGTTACCCTCCAGTGTTTTAACTTGCTAAATACAGAACATCTAAAACATTCCAATACATAGACTGTAAAACAGATCCACTTATTCTCACGAACAATTCTTCTTTTATGTTCTGCGGGGGTGTAGAAAATCTGTAATGTTGACATTTGTAAAATCCAAAATGTATACTTTGTGCCTAGCCTACTTTGTGAGAGTTCTCTGTATTTCCTTGGCTATTTTCAAAGAAGACATACAAGGAGCAATCAGTTATCAGAATTGAAAAGTTACAGCAGGATAGCGCTGCTAAATCCATATCTTCTACAGTACCCTGAGCAATGTGATTGTATAAGAACACTGAAGAAATAATAGTTCACACAGACTGATCTGAAGTGGTTTTCAACTAAATGCAAACGAACACTAAAGTTTTATTAGAAGTTTAAATAAGACTTCTTTTTGTAATCCCATAAAAAAAGTAGGACAAGGGCCTGATGAAACAAGTCAATATGGCTGAAAAATAAGAAAGTGCTCTGAAACACTGGCCCACAGTGTACTCTGGCATGACGGACAGAAATCTGGCTCTAAAATCACAGTCAAATTTGTAAAATATTTTCTCTATGTTATATTCTACAATTGGACAACATATGGCATTCCTTTCTCTAATTCACACTATCATGATATATGTGTATACATATATATAAAGTTTCAAATAAATTAAGCCTATCATCTTCTTTAGAAGCAGGGTCAAATATTTTACTGTAATTACAGAATCATAGAATATCCCAAGTTGGAAGGGATGCATAAGGATCATTATGTCTAACCCTGGCTTCACAAATGACCACCCCAAAAAACAAACCCAATGTGTGAGAGCTCTGTCCAAAAGTTCCTTGAACTCCATCAGCCTGGGACCATACTCACAGCCCTGGGCAGCCTGTTCTATGCCACCGTCCTCTGGTGCAGAACCTTCCCTCTGGTCCTGTCACTGTTCCCAGAGAGCAGAGCCCCCTGTGAGGAGGTGCAGCTGCCACAAGGCTTCCCCTCAGCCTTCTCTGCTCTGGGCAGAGCAAACCCAGGGGCCTTAGCACTCCTCATATGTCTTGCCCTCAAGATCCTTTGCCCTTCAAATCCCTCTTTTGCACACTGCCTAATAGTTCTACATCCATCTTAAACTGTGGTACCCAAAACTGTTCACAGTGCTCAAGGTGAGACTGCACAGCACAGAACATTACAATCCCTCCCCTCTCCTGGTGGCAGTGCTGTGCCTGATGCACACTGGGGTACATTGACTCCTATGGCTGCCAGGGAACATCACTGACTTATATTCAACTTGCCATTAATCAGAACCCACAGATCCTTTTCCATAGGGCTGCTTTACAACCTCTCGTGCACCAGTCCGTACATACAATCCAGGTGCACTTACTCTTGTTAAGTTTCATGTGATTGGTGTCCATGCCTCTCATCTGCTGGGTTCCCCAGACCTGGATGCATATGATGATGAATGCGTAAAAACACATTTTTAAGTCTAGTACATATCCTTTCTACTTTAAGCAAGTTTATAGTAAAAAAATGCAGCTCTGATGAGCAAGAAGTCACACGTGGCCTTCACTCACTGTAACATCAGCTCTTCATCTTGGACTAAATCTTGTTTGATTTTATCTGAAGTTCTAGAAAGGGGATTTCTATGGATTTCCTATAGATAACAGAAACATTTTCAACAACTCATTACCACCACAGTCTGAGATACCTTTCATGGCATTCAACACTGCGTTCAATATTTTCCTATAATCTACAATTCATACTCCAGTGAACCTATGTGAACTGACTGCATCTACATCTACACCTGTGTCTACCCATAACAAGTCAGTAATTTATTGTTATAAAGAACATGGCAAATAAAAGGAACTTGGGGGAAAAAGTTATTTGTGTGTCGATTTCTTACTTTTGCTATTAAAACAAATGAGAGACAATAATTTTAATGTTGTCATGTTTGTTTGTTTTTTTAAATAGTGAGTTATATATCAGTAAGGCAGGGTGAAATGGAAGGAAATGATGAAAAGGGTTCTGCAGGATTCAGCAACACTGCACGACAAACATAACTTTGATCACTGAAGCTTCAAGTGGTTAAACTGCTCCTCAGCAGGAGTGCCTCCCAAGTAAATATTTAACTCAATGAAGGATGCTGTTACTGATATCAGATCCATTTTACAACAAAACAAATTGCATACCCTAAATTCATTAAGATACAATTGTAGCTACACAGCACTGACATCTACAGTATTGAGTTTATCTTTTTTTTTTTTCCTTTCTTGTAATACAAATAGTTATATTATATTCTCCAGAAATGTTGGCTTTGACCATTTTGCTCTGGAACAGTTTTGCTTCATAAAGCATTAATTCAGGACAATGAATGAATAGCTCCCACTTGGCACTGACATGAGAACTCCTGTATAAGGATTACTGATTACCTCTGTGCAGAACGTTTTCCAAGATTCAGCTTGAATAGGGGTAAGAAGAAGATAAATAATTGAGCACTGCTTTTTATCTGGAGAGCTGCTTGGTTAACAGAAACTCAGCAGGTTCAAAGCTGTTATCTATTGTAACTATAGCAGATCTCATCTAGGATGGTGCTCAGTCTGTTCCTCTTTATGAAACAGAGTAGGGCACTTGACATTTCCCAAAAATGAAACAATTCTTTTTTTAAACTATTACAACTTCTGTGCAAATCAAACTCTTTCCTAAGTACTGCTTTCAAATGTCTTGTGTCCACCTTTTTATATAACAAGCCCCCCCTTTAATCAAACTGAAAGTATCAGTATGATTCATTCCTTTCCACTCACAATTGACAACCCAAGTATAAGAACACAAAACTGATGATTAAATGGTGCACAATACACATAAGGGCACACACATTTTCCATCAATCAGACATAATTAGCACAATCTTTAAATACTCTGCATTTTGCATGCCCCTTCCCAGCACAGGAAAGCTTGTCAGCAGATCTGATAAGCTCACAGAACACATTATCTGATTAAAGATTGTGCACAAAAAAATAAAAAAATCCTAAAATTTGCAAGAAAATTAATTTTTTTGTTTCATCTGCAGGGTACCAAACTCATCACACATACAGAATTGTGTAATTACATCCTCTTTCCCAAGTAATGTAGGAGACAGCACAATCACAGAGTGAAGTAACTTTACAAGAAAGACTTTTAAATTTGTTTCTTCCCTAGAGAAGGCACCACATGGAGAAAGCAGTGAATATGATGAATGAACCTGATTTTAGCTATAATATCAAAAGATATTGCTGAAGCTCTCAGATATCTCAAAGCCATTTTTGAAGTATGTGTGAGCATTTGGGATGACATGAAACTGCTCTTTTATATCTAGCTGGTAGAACATATTTCCATATTTTAAAAAGCTTACTTCCAAATATTTGAGGCTTCTGTACAAACCTGTTTTTAAGTATTGTATAAACTGGCATATGTTCAACATTGTTACCAGGAGTTAATTTTAAAGTTGCACATTCTTCTATCCAGAAATACAAGAAAATAGGCCTAAAATAAGAGAATAAACAGATAAAATGGAAAAACGAATACAAAAAGGAAAGTTTCTGAAAGTTTTGTTTTTTTTCTTTTCTCCTTATCAATTTAGGATCCATCCCGCCTTCACCATAATGAATTACTCTTTCCTGGGGTGTTGCAGAAGTTCTATTTTTTAATTTTTGGTCATATAAAATAGTGCTTTTCAAATTTTAGGACAGGTTATTACACATTGTGTAACACTACCGGATGACTGTGTCACCTTTTAGCTCTTTCCATTCTCAATACATTCATAAACCAATCTTTACTCTTGGATGGACAGAGATTCATTCCCATCCTCATGCTGGTCTGTGAAAGGCTGCCTTCTGACATCTGCATGTGTTGACAACCTTTCCGATATTCTACCCTTTACTTGTTTGTCCACATCCCAGTCTGGTATACAGACAAGCACACCCACAGAGCATGTGCAAGTTCCTGGCACTTCCAGCAGCTTTTTCCAAAGGAAAAAACAAAACAAAACATGCTGGTTAAATTTTCATTGGGAGATCTTATTCAATAACAAAGGAAGCATTAAATATAAGGTAATCTGTTATCTTGAGTTGCAACATGATTGATGGGTGTCATTCCTTTCTGATGACATCACCCAGATTAGGGTAGTTGGTAGTGCTTGCAGATTCTGGACACAGGATGCACACCCTGGCTGCATCCCCACTGTGTTGCAATATGACCATGCAATATATTCTTTGCCATGACCTTAGTGCAAACCAAACAAGTGAACAGCCCTCCGGCTGGGTACTGGCAGAAGGAAAGGTAGTCTCAGGTGAGCATCAGAGCTGGATGACCTGGCTACCAGAGTACAGGCGTTTGCCAGATAGTGTCACCAGATAAGGGTTAATAAAGTCTAGTCTCTTCCTGGAGCTCTTATTACTATTGCAAGTTGCAACCAGGGGAAAAAAGAAAAGCACTGCAAAGTGTTTGGCATAACTACGGTATCTGACTGCATGCTTCAGTACATGTTTGCTCTAGTGTTAGCACACCTGTAATTTTTTCCTTAAAATCTACTTTTAAAAGGGATTTGCCATCAGAAGTTCAACTGTTTGTAACAATGCAGCAGAAGCAGTAGCTGATCTTACTGACTGGTCAGCAAGGTAGGTCAAAACACAAAAGATCAGAAAAAATATCTTATTTAAATCTTTTATTTGCCCCTATCAACACTTGCTTAACAACAGAGCTGTTTGAGGCCCGATAAAGTCACTACTAGATAATCTACAGCCCTTTCTGGAGATGCAGTGGTACATCAGAAAGTGAGCAGTTCAATAGAAGCTACAATTCAGTATATGACACTGCTGGGTCACTGAGTCACTGTTTAGGGTCCCCAAACAGCACACTGAGGAACATCACCATGATTCGCTTTATTTCTTTCTACCCCTTCCAAATATGTTTTTTAAGACACATATAGTTTCAGTCAAAGGACATCTATGTTAAACTTGGTAAGTGGGATAATAATAAGAAGAAAGGCAACCCCCAGCCCCATGAGATGACAGCTAGGATATTTCCAGCAATACAGAAGCTACACAGCTCCAGAAACTTCAGCCATATATGCAGATAGGAAGATGTCCTAGAAAAATTTTCAACTTATTGTATAATTGTATATCTACAGACTGGTAAAGTAAGGTTTTTTCAGGCAAACAGGCTGGAATGCCTCTCTTTCCTCCCCTGCCTCTCTTTCCCTTGATTTTATCCAGTTAGGCTCTCTTGCTGTGCTTATCACTGCAAAATTTCTTAATCTTGTCCTCAAGAAGCAAACAGAATCTAGAAAATGATGATTAAATCAGCTCTTCAGAAAATGTAATCCTGCCAACAGAAGAACAATTTATCCCGTGATACAGACAAAAAAAGCAACATAAAAGTATGAAGAAAATTAAAAAAAAATCCCCAGATAAACATGTGGCCTACTCACATTTTTTTGAGTTCATTTGCTCCAGCCTGGACAGTGGCACAGAGTTCTTTACCAGGACACCTACTCATTTTTTGTATGGTAGAACTAAAGAATTAGCTCAAACTCCACTGTACATAACATCTGTTTTATTCAACAGAAGAAATCTTTCATAAACAGTTATTACTGAATAGCTTAGAGCTTTACTCCTACAACTACAGTCCATACTATTCTTTTTGTTTTGTTTTAAAGTTAGGTAATAATAATAATAATAATAATAATAAACATACTTCAGCCTACTTGCTTCAGTGGGCCATTTCTGGCAACTAATGCCTCTAAAAGGCATTTAAACTGTTTCAAGGAATATAACAAACTGTTGTTAAGGGTCAATATTCTAAATCTGTCAAAATATCAAACAATATTTATTCATAGTATTAAAGAAGCTATAAATGTTGAAAATACAATCACTCTTTCTATAAAGTCCTAATTATGTGAGTTATCTCCAATACAGTCATTGTGTACTCTGAAAGACAAAGAGGAGGAGGAGGTCTGCACACATTCCTATAAAAGCCCACTGACTGTCTCAGCTAGAATGCATACTGCTAGGACATTCTTTTGGCTTCTGAGAGTCAGCATCATCTACAGCCTACTGCAGTAAACTGCAGAAGAATGACAAGCATCTAAGCAAAAGCCTCTGTGTGTGCATGTATGCACACACGGGTGCATGTTTGTAGAAATGCAAAGACAATCAGTCTGAAGCTGTTTGAAATCTTGGCCTGAGTTCTCCACATATTCAAGACCAATCTGTTTTTTCTAGGGGTAGAATCTGCATGGAATCAGAAAGATAGCAATGAGAATAGTACCTTTACATCCACAGTGTGGTGGCTATGGCCTCAGGGAAGAGGAGGCCTAAATTCAGATACTTGCTTTTTGAGGGGATACAAATCCATTCCTCAGGGCGAGAATGATTTTTACTACAAACATATCTGGTTTGATAAAAATGTTATTTAGAGAACTAGAGAACTTTTAACGTTACAATCGTGCTCTACTGTTTTGATCCTGCGACAACCCAGCAGGCCCTGTGTAACAGAATGTGTCAAGGGACCTCAGCGTTGTTTATAACATACACTCAGCAAAGACACTTTGTGCCATTTTACATTAAGTGCAAGCACTGGTTTGCACTCAAGGAAATAGCTTTTGCAGAACGAGAACAGGGATGCAATGTGAATGCCAAAGAGTTCTGTCCTTTTTCTGAGGCATACCACCTCACTGCAAAATGAAATTGAAGCCATAATAAACTTTCCCTAATGCTTATGGAAATATGTAAGAGAAACAGAAAGGAAATAAACTCTTCCACCCAAGCATTTAATTTACATCCTGATAAGATTTCTATATTCTTGAGAAGTTTTGCTTACCCATCAACTACATTACAGATAAACACTAAAAAAATGGAAAGTGCTATCCATCTTCAGTGTATTAAGGGTTTCCTTGGAGCCCACTAAAGAAAGAACACAGGAAACTGATCTAGCAAACTTTTGTCAAGGAAACCTCTTGGCACAGTAGACTTGATGACTGTTGTGAGCAACTTTATCTGACATACACGGGGCATCAAGTTTAGGATACCTTACAGGGAAGAAGGGCACTACAGAGGGACTTGGATAGACTGGATTGATGGGCCAAGGTTAATGGCATGAGTTTCAACAGGGCCAAGTGTTGCATCTTGCATTTTGGTCACAGCAACCCCAGGCAACCCTACAGGCTTGGGGAGGTGTGGCTGGAAAGCTGCATGATGAAAAGGGACCTTGGTGGTGATGGACAGTCAGCTGAATATGAGCCAGCAGTGTGCCCAGGTGGCCAAGAAGGCCAGTGGCATCCTGCCTTACATCAAGAATGGTGTGGTGAGCAAGACTAGGGAAGTCATCCTGCCCCTGTACTCACCATTGGTGAGGCCTCACCTAGAGTACTGTGTCCAGTTTTGGGCACCTCAGTACAAAAAGGACATGGAGGTGCTGGAGCAGGTCCAGAGAAGGGCAACAAGGCTTGTGAAGGGCTTGGAAAATCAGCCCTATGAGAAGAGGCTGAGGGAACTGCGGCTGTTTAGTCTGGGGAAAAGGAGGCTGAGGGGAAACCTTATTGCTCTCTTCCAGTATCTGAAAGGTGATTACAGTGAGAGTGGGGCAGGTCTCTCCTCACTGGTCACAGGCGACAGGATGAAGGGAAATGGCCTCAAGTTGCGCAAAGGTAGGTTTAAGTTGGATGTTAGGAAACACATCTTTACAGAAAGGGTAGTTAAACACTGGAATAGGCTCCCCAGGGAGGTGGTTGAATCGCCATCCCTGGATGTGTTTAAGAGCCGTTTGGATGTGGTGCTTGGAGATACGATTTAGTGGAGGGTTGTTAGAGTTAGGGTACTATGGTTAGGCTGTGGTTGGACTTGATGATCTTCAGTGTCTTTTCCAACCTGGGTAATTCTATGATTCTATGATTTTATTTTTAGCTAACCACTTAGGTAGGTGTGAAGCACCAAATTTGCTGCAATTGTTGACAGCAGTTAATGAAATGGGGAAGAATAGAATCTGCAATGATTTTGTTTGACTCACAATGCTTGTTCATGACCTGAGACATCTCTGATGGATTCTGACTAAAAACACAATTATAGGATATTAAGAATTGTCCTACATTTAGCTTGGCGTATGAATTGATCTAATTGCATACAAGTACGACCTAACATCTTTGCTTACAGATTTGTGTTTGTCCCCTTTCAACACTATCACCTCTATGCCTGCTTCTGAGATGCAATTTAGTCTCTGGTACTGAACTTTGTGTTTTGCGAAACCTCAGAAAACAAGACATGCTGTCCTGGAAAAGGTGGGAAAGACTTCAAGCTGAATGATGAGCAAGTTTATCATGAAGCACACCAGCCTGTATTCCTTAAGAATATACCCTATTCCAGCTATACAAACACTAGACTTTATTTCTGTTGAAAAGTTCAAGAAGTTAATAAATCAAAGATAATAACTTTTTTGAGCTAGACCCTGATAGTGACTAACCTCTTCCTTTCAGCTACAGGATTGCTTAGCTTTACACTCAGTAATAGTTCTACAATTTGTCCAGCATTTTTGCCATACATATACAATTATGCCATATTATTCTTTTTTATCTGTAGATGTGTGGAGTGTAAGGACAGGATGCATACAGGATAGAAAAAAGGTAGGGACAGTGTGACTTCATACCCTATGTGCTATGCCCAGTTCCGCATGGAGATACATGATGAAGAACAATCTTGCTCCTTTGGAAATTACCTTACTATGACATTAAGGATGGTAGGAACTACAAGACTGAAACTAAGTGTTTGAACCCAATCAAATCTAAACACCATGATGTGCTACAGCAACCAGTGTTGTACTTCTTCTGAGTAGATGACAAAATTCAGACACTACATTGATTCAGCAAAACCTGAAATATGTCTGATCTTATGTAAATAATATACCAAAGGTCATAGCTGAACTCAGAACTGTGTTCTCCTGAAATCAGTAAAGCTGTAGGTTGTAGGTTGTAACAGCATCCAGATATCACATCCCTAACTGCATGGTTCTCAAACATGCAACATCAAGCATGTCAGCTTGGGTGAAGAATTTTAAAGCTGAGTAAGTGTGATCTGCCTGCCTGTAGATGAAAACTGTGGATTAATTTTCCCCCACCATCACTCCTGCCTCTCTCCTCCCCATCTCTAATGACAGCCATCACAAACGGCTCAAAGTGAGTTTCAGGTAAGCTCAGCTGTGTACGTATTCTGAGTCTTGTCTTCTTCCTCAAGACACTGTTCAGATGAAATGAAGTAGACCAATGCTAACCAACAATTATTTCAGCTCTAGTGCATTGAGCAGCTCTTGCTTTGCCTCTCCCCTATTTCCTAAGGCAACTCTCTCCTTCGCTGCACTTCCAGGGAGGTTTGTCATCTCTCCTCTGTGTCTAGCAGTTCCATTAGTCTGTGCGTAACGGCACCCATTCTCACTATTTGTCCTTGTCCAGTGGCAGGAAAGAGAACACAAGTTTAAACTAGTATGGTAAGGCTTTTTGTGCGTTCAAACATACTGCTTTCCCAGAAGTCTCTGCCGGTCCCTTTGACACTCCAAGAGTTGTTTTGCTCCCTCTGCAGCACTCTTCTGCATTTATTATAATACCCTCTGAAGCATTCCCACTCTCAGACATCATTATCTAATTTAGTCACTGGAAGCTGCTTATTTGAATCGGCAAATTTTAATTGTTCTGCATTGGTAAGGGTAAGTTTGGTGCTAAGGCTCCGTATTATCCACAGCAGCCCTTCCTCTCACAAAGGATGGACTGTGTAGTGTTTGACTGCGTCTGGCTTTAATCAGCAACTCTGCAGTAGTGCTTACGTTTCCGAGATCTCTCCTGCTGATACACAAGAAGCAGGCACAGATTTACATAATGTATTCCATCAAGTTCAACTGGATACAACAGTGTAACAGAATGCAATGTAGGGTAATATGGGGATACAAAAGAGAGCCACGCATCACTCCAATTATTTTGGTAGTTGAAGAAAAATAATAATCGTGCATGTATGTTTTCAGGTGATGATTGTAAAACAATACAAATAACAATTATTTAGAAAACAGCAAATATGCATGTAGAATCTGAATAAAATCTGTGGCTCCCAAATGCTTTTAAGGTCAGGTTAGTGCAAATGGTATATTTTCTCAGAGTAACAAAACTAGACAAGTTTATGGATGAGGGCAATCTGAGCATCGTAAATATATTAGATAGTCAAATAGGGGAAGAAGGAAGTGCAAATATCTCCAGTATTTAATACACAAAAACCTCCATTTGGCTGTGCAATACATTTCAACCCTAACACAGGTCCTATCTAGCTGTGAGGTTAATTGAGGAACACAAAGGATTCTGCATCCACTCTTTCCTTGTGACACAGCAAGAAAGTAGCCTGAGGTAGCAAAGATGTTCTTTTCCCTGTGTAGTCATCCAGTTAAGGCAGCATAGGATACAGTTTGTGGAGTCCAGTTTCAAATTACAATGGCAGCTAGTATGCAAAACAAGATTTATTCCTCTGCAGCTGCTGTAGACCATGCCCGTCATTAATTGCACTGAAGGTTTTTTATTTGTTTGGTTGTTTTTTTTAAATTAATAAAATTGTATTAAGTAAATAACTGTAAATGACACAGTCCCTATATTCTGTAATATCTTACTAGATAAATATGTTCGTACACTAGTAAACTCCAATTTCGATGCAATCTACACATCTAAGCTGTGAATTTGGCTGAATTCCTAATGCTGCATATAAACTCTCCTAGCATATCAGAGTTAATGGGATATCTTCTTATCTTAATTTTTGTTGCCCTCACACTTATTCATGGGTCTGGAAAAGAAGAAGCTGTATAGCTACTGAATCTTGCAGAGGCCACAAACTATGCCTGTAGCTCAAGCACTTTAATGATTGACATTATCTGCAAGTTCTGAAGGTATAGTAGAAAATTTATCTATACATTACCGTGGTAAAATTCAGGTGCAGTAAAAAAAATACAACAACACGAGCATTACATTTATATCTGAAGAAATTAACATTATGAATGGATTACTCCTATCAGCTTATCTTCTGTTCTGTCTATAGAAACTGCACTGGATACGTCTTTTGTACATACTCTCACCTCAAATGTTTGGAAGATATTCCCACAGTCTCAATTCAAGTCTCCACCATAAAATCAAAGAAAGTTAATACCTTCAGACATGCTTTTCAACTTGTTAGAACTGGAATTGTTGGGATTTGTAATGTCACACTGCATACAAGCCTGTAGGAAACAGTGCTGGAAACTATGGCCTGAAAGAGAGACCAGGGTTACCCATTATGTTGGGGCACACCCTATAATTAAATTTTCCTTAGAAAGATCTCATGAGAGATAATTTTACCACAAAAAATGATGACACTTGACACGCCCACTTAACAATCTCCTTTTTGTTTCCCCATTTGTTAAAGAGAACTTTTGGCAACAATATCTTGATATAATTTTGCTACAAAGTATCAGCAAGAAATTGACCGATAACCATAATATCAGGGAAAGATTTCCAAAACCTAACAAGTCTCCACTAAGCATGTACAGACCTCTCACGTTTCCGACATGTTTTTCAATACGCTATTCCTCTATCAAATGCCAAATTATTACTTTTCAGAATAGAAACAATTCCTCCCCGTCTTTCTTTACAAGATTCCTCAATACTGTAGCTAAATCTATAATATCATTAGCCACCGACAGGTAAAGATACATGGAAAATTTCAGAGCAAGTTGTTAAGAAGAAATGCCATTATGTACTACAAAGAACGTCATATGATGCAAAAGCACTGTGCAATTATAACAATAGGTAGCATCGTCTTGTTTTTCTCTAACTGATACTTAATGATCCACACATATTTATTATGATCTATGGACGACATAGAGATCTACATTTTTTATATGCTTGGCATTTTTTTCTTCCTACACAGAATACCACCTTCAACAAGTGACTGCACAGAGCTTACTTAAATTTAGCTTACACGAAGAAAGGAATGGAAAACCAATTTAACTGAATAAAAGTCTTTGTTTCTGGAAACCAAATCAAACTGGACAGAAAACACAACCCCTTTTCACCAGTGCATAGAAGATAATAAGATTGTGAAAACATTGAATGTTTGACTAATATTAACCTGATGAGGAGTGTGTCTTAAACTCTCAGTATTCACCTACAGTGATTAAGCAATCTTCTCAGCACAAAAATAATGAAATGAAAGAAGAAAAAACAGACATGCAGTTGGGAGGTTGCGTCTCTTCTAATTCAAGACTTACATTTTCTGTTCTATCGAAAGCGGCACTCCAAAGTATGTTCCTCTGTACAGAAGTTACAAAATAGAAGTTCACGGTGCTTCGGTGTATAAACCAAAAAATATAAATCTAGCAAACACACTGGAGTATGAAAGAACTGCAAGTTGCAGAAGCTTTCAGGAAATAAAATACTATGCACCAGGGAGTACTTCACACCAGTAACAAAGAACAACACAGTACATTCAATGTTTGCAATAGATTCACAGCAGGTGCTATGATGGCGGTGCCATTAGTCAAAAAAATATGCTCATGATGTTTGATTTCAGATCAAATTCAATAATTTAATCAAGATTTCCCAGATACTCTGCAGCCCACTTAATTTTTTTCTGGCTCTTTATAAAAGGCTAAGTGCACACTCCTCAGCCATTGGAAGATTCCCACCTGACTGCTCTTAGTTTTGTTTGATGCTGTTTCACAGTATAATTTCTTGTATTGTGCCTGCTCAAGCATTTTTAACAAGACCTGATGCATCTGTCACAGTTTCTGTTAATTGAAGTCTTAAAAAACAAAAACACAAAAAAAATCCACAGATATCCACATAAAAGAAAATAAGCCGCGGAGTTTTGTCTTCTTTCAAGCACTTATTTCTGAATTTTAAAATGTATTATATATTTCCATACTTCTATCATTTTATTAATTAGTTAGCAAGTCTTAAAGGAAATCATATGTCCAGAACAAACTTTTTTTTTTTTTTTTTTCTTTTTAAACAAATGATGACTTATTACAAAATGAAGGAACGCTCATTACAAAAGGAGCAATACACTGTTTTAGGGTTCATAGGAAAGTTCCTGTAATGGACTACCTAATCAACTTTTGCGTATTTCTGATCTCCACTACTTCACTATGCATCATGTCTCCTGTGATGGGATGCAACAGTTACTTCACCTACCCTCTGAACCACTACCTCTTCACCACCTGTTCTTCCCATTCTGTGATGGAAATTACTTCCAGACATGGCTGCTCCCACTGGTGTCCTGACAGTTCAACCCAAGGCACAGAGGACCCTAGCATTTTCAAGGCAGAATTCAGCAGGTGAAAAGGAGGTACCCCTAAACTGCTTCTAATGACAAGGCAATGAAAGGAACTCAAACAGTAGGACCAGAGGCCAAGGCATGGAACAGGCTCCCCGTGATGCCATCACGGAAAGTGATTTCAAAAGGGCTTCAATCACTGCTTTGATAGTTTTAGAAGTTGCTCTGACAAAGATTAGTAGCCAATTGGAAAAAGCTGCTGCAAAGATGTAATGTCAGTTAGTGCTATTTACATTTACAGGAAGGAGGGAGTTAGAAATGTTTTCCCCTCTTGTGCCTGACACCAGAGTGTGTGGACCAAAAAGTCTCTCACCCCTTAACACTTCAAACCCTTCCTGTTCTGTTCTATGCTCAGAACAGATTCTAGAGCCATACAGTGTAGATGCTGTTTTCTTGACCTATCAAATCATCAGCCTTAAGTGACCTGTAACATCTCTAGACACTTTTCTAAGCTGAATTTCACTCATCCTACTACAGTCTGCTTCTCTGAGCCCTTTCTCAATACTGGCATTGTGAAGACAGCAAAAAACAAATGTGTTACATCAAGCTCATGTCCATTACGTTGTCCAGTACAGGAAGTACTAGGAAATCTACTCTTGGCTTACAGTTCTACCTTCAACTAAATGTCAGCAACATTAATGAAACATTTACCCAGTAAGACAAAAGAACTTTCGAAAACGGTTGAATGAATCTTCACATCTAAATTACATTATCAGTTTGCAATAATCCATTTTTTACATCGCTAATTTACACCAGCACATACCTGAAATCTACTACCACAAAAAGCATAGCCTTTCTTGCAAATTACTCTGTATACGGAAATAGAAAGTTACCATCAAGTTGTTTCTCCTTTTTGCATATTATTAGGTATCAAAAGCTCTGTGAAACAGCAACACCATGACTGCTTGTTGCAGCTTCAAATGCACTGAAGTTCTTCCCACATTCACAACAAGGCACAAGCATCAGTAATGCATCTTCCCCATGTTATATATTTGTTTGAAAGCAGACGAGACAATATATAAGACAAGGTATTACAGGATATGTGTTCTTGTGAGAGACAGGAGAACAGCACAATATATCACAACACTTCATTTTTTCCACTGGATAAGTTAACAATCAAAACAGTACTTCATCCAAGGCAACCACACCAAGTGCAGTTACAATTCAAAACCCATTAGCAACATCATACAGCTTATGTGTAAACAGTCATGGCTTAAGTAACTCACAGTGCCACTGATGCCTAGAGCAAGGAACACAACTAACACTCATTCTTGCACCTATTTTACTGTTACATTCTGATTTCTAGGCTGAATCCTGTATAAAGAATAGCAAGTAGAAATGTGTGTTGTCAGAAAAAGAAAAAAAAAAAAAAAAGAAAAAAAGAAAAAAAGAAAAAAATTACTCAAGTGCTACACTACTTTCTGAAACTGTGCCACAGTACTCACACTGGAGGGGATGTATGAAGTCCACTAGAGATAGGCTGACCACACCACAGAATGGGAAATGTCAGGTTACTTCTGTTTATGTGGTGCTATCACTATGGAAAAGACACTTTGATAGCTGATAACTGTACTCCACAGTTTTTAGTACACTGTATAATCCCAAAGCCAGGAGCTAGAAGGAGTCAACTCTTTTTTGAGATGACTTGAAATTAAATGACAAAAATGCTTAATGTAAGGAGCCAGCATGAAAACAGTAATTTATTCTGCAGCTTCCAAACTATTCTGCATTTCAGGGTTGCATACTAAGTGCATTCACCACTCCACACTTCCAACTTCAGTAGCGCTCCTTTTTATGCATATAAGAAATGTTAGACAAGTAAATCCCATTCAAAACTACATCGTGTCACTGTTGAAGTATTCTTTAGGACACTGAGTACTGCTATAATATATACATACGTATAACACATAGATTATATATTCATATAAGAATGCCATTTTAACTTGTCATTCAGCAATACCCACTCTGGGCAGACTGTTACTCTACTGGATAACTATAGCCTATTAACAGATAGAAGATAATTACTTGAAAAGGAAGTTGCACCCAATTTTGCACAGCTGTATATAAAACAGTCATTGTCAGTTGCTTAGGAATTTTGCAAAACAACTGTTTACTTGTAAAATTTGCGTTCCCTGTTTCCAGAGGAGTCACCACATAGCAGCATTACCTCTCATAAGACTGCAAAACATTAATCTTAGCATTGCCTTCCATCTAGAAAAAGCTGTATTCAGGAAAAATTTCTTAGTTTCTGTACCTTTCTTTCTGAGCTTAATTTAGCATTTATAATTTGGCATTTACATTTAGTTGCAAATAAGCAACCTAACTCAGCTGGAAAACAGTTGTATGTGAAAACCCAATGGACGGATTTGAATAAAAACTTGCTATCAAAACCAGTCTAGAATGATAAACAATTATTTGACTTGTGGATCTAGATATTTTTCCTTATGCATCATTTAAGTAAACAATGGCTCAAAAGATACTGAACGTAATAGAAAGAGATTCCTGTGTACTAATTTCACTACTTAAATTCTTGTGCACTTGAACCAGACAGTGATATTACAGGATCAACTTCTGAGATACAAGCTTCCATGTTTTCACTTATAATTGCTGATGACATCTGAACTGGACTGTGTATTTCTGCATTTGCAATATGGCAGGGTTTTGTATATGGCACTGGTTTAGATTTTACATGCCAAACACAGACTGAGCATGAAAAATTAAGGAATAGACTTACAATTATCAAAACGAGACAAAACAGACACAGACTGACAGACACACACACACACAAAAAGCTGGAAATGAAAGAGAAAAGGGATGAAAGAAGAAATTAATGCTGCATCACCTGTATCGCTTTATGTTAAATTTGTTTTTTCACTCTTCTGGAGGGCTTTGATGCTTTGCAATGTTTTAATGCTCAGGCTATCATTTTCTAAAGCACTTGAATGAACACTGAAGGACAAAGGTATCATTCTGAAGGGCGCTGCTGTTTGCAGCAAGGTATCCCTGAGATCCTCATTCTGTTGATTCAGTGTCTCTTCAGATCAGATGAATAACAGAAGGTGCATCTGTCAGCAACACTGCAACTTTGTCTTTATTGCATACTTCCATGCCAATGCTAGCAGGTCTTAGCAGAACCCTGTGAAAGCCTACGTCCTCACCACCAAGGATTCAATCAAAATAGGATATACCATTTAACAAACAACAAAAATCACTCATTTAGATCCTAAACACACACGCTGAAGTCTGTTTTCTTCAATTTTGTCTTTGAAAGAAAACTGGAAATAAATTTATTTCCTGGCATTCAGCTGCCCTATTGTTTAGATGACCCAGACTGCATTTTTAAACACATTTGTTCAGCTGAGCTATGAACTACCTTCTTCAGGGAAAAAGAATTATGCAGAGCACTAAGGCCAATCAGAAGACACCTCCTTTCATTTCTGAATTCAGAGAAGACCTGCAGTGTTCTAAGAAAGACTGGTTGGAAATATCAAAGGAGAAGGGAAGGCAATTAGCAGATTGGCACTTATCCCTCTTCAAAAGAAACAGTTTGCAGCTTCTGTTGATAAGAACAAACTACTACCGCTACCATATTTTAAGGGACTCTTAGCAAAGTATCTTAAACCACAGGAGCATCAGTGTAAAGTTTGTGGAAGATGTCTGCTTATTTTAAATTGTTAATTGGTGAGAAATATCTGATGAGGGGAAAGTCTTAATAATCTCATTAACAGAGATAAAGAAAAATCAACATAGAAGGACAACACAGACCGTACTGAGCAAGTGTTTGGAAAACTGAAAGAAAAAAACAAAACAAAACAAAAAAGAATATACCATGTATTAACTGCTACTTTTCAGTGAAATCCAAGGAAACAATGGTACAATCCTCTTTAAAGAGTGTCTGTTACAAACTGAGCAGTAAATAAAATGCCTCATACTGAAAGTTTTGCTCCTGACTGGCTAAAAATGGCTATGGGTCACACAAGAAGCGCTTACCTGATTTTATGAATTCTTTAAAGAAGTAAAAGCTCTCCAGTCATCCTTTAGATAGAAGAGAGGCTAGAAAGACAATGCATTGACTAAGCATGGGGTTCACAGAATGACAAACCAGGGAGAGACGCACAGTCAAGAGACACAGTGAAAAATTTTGGCTGGGCTACCAAGCATCAGATGGTGGACAGTGCTTACTGTACTATACAGCAAACAGACACTGTTGCACACTGTATGAAAGCAGTGTCATGTGGATGAAAGAGCCATCAGATAATCTGGCTGTGTTCCTGTTGAATGAACACACCAAAGCCAGAAAAAGATCTTGGGTGAGTTTGATGACTTTCTCCACTACTTGGGCAGTTTTACTATTTGTAAGATCATTAATTTAAAGATCATTTTGGCTCACCACAGCTTTCAAAACTGTCAGGCTGAGAAACAACAGGCAAGAGAAACAGAAAAGTCCAGGTACACATACAATAAGACAAGTTTTTGTATTGGGCTATCCATAAGAAAGTATATTTGACACAGGAAATCCAGCAGTAAATGTGCAGATGGACAATTAATTGGTCAATATCCAGCAACTTTCAAATTCAAGTGTTATCTTCTAGTTACTGGAGAAAATAGAATAACTTTGGGTTCAGAGGCCCATGCTAGAACTGCCTACATATGAAAGCTCAAATGGGCAATGAAAAATTAAGTATCCCCCTTATTTTGTAGGGCCTGTACACCTACAGGATCCATATAATTTGCATCTGTTGCTGATAGTGGTCTTTTCAGTTTAGGTATCTAGTTTAAGGATCAGTAGACAATTAACAATTGATAACCAGCTCAAATAGCTCACCCGATATCTCTGTCTCTGAGGCACACTCCTGCACTGTCAGTGTCTCAGTTCACTCTCTCAGCTACACTGAACAATAAATCAAAACAGCGGCAGCTGCACTAATAACATCAATAAGAAAAAGCCTTCAGTGCTTCCTTGAAAGAAATAAATCAGCATTTATTGGTCTGATTTCTTTCAACATTGAAATCTTATAACATGTTCTTAGAAACAAATTATTAAAAGTAGATAATGTTCCATAATGGTTGTGAATTACTGCCTAAGTGGATTTTAATAATTGAAAAGGGAAAACTTTTATCACTGCGCAGTAGAACACTGTCAGGAAGAAATGTTGGGGAGTTGAAATTTCTTTTAGTTTTGCTATTTATTCTCATTTAGCAGGGTTAGAGGGAATTCTGGCCCTTTGTTTTCTTCTAAATAAATTATTTACACTACATTTTGGGCTTGTAAAAAATATCAATCACAAAATATAAAATACAAGGTGAGAAACAACTTGGTGAAAGAAAGGGGAAAAATTGGGGGGGGGGAGGGAAAAAAAAGAGCACCCAGGCAGTCCAAGATGGGCTGCTTGAGAAATTACATCAGGAAGAAATCAAAAGGCAACAAGTACATCAGGTCCAGAGCTCCATTCCAGGAAGTGGCAGATTGCACTGAGTGCAGTGGTTTGGAGGCCGAGGCATATGCATGTATGTCTTCCTCCCTACTTGATGGATTCAATATTCCTCAGTCATTAGAGCAATTCAGATAATGTCTGTGTAACTTTAGTGCCATATCCCCAAAGAAAACTTTTAAGAACCAGCTTTCCCAATTCTTAATGGGAAATCGTATGAATTGTCCTCAGCTTTACAATTTTTATTTCTTCACCCACTACTATTTAAACATTTGACAATATGTATTTCCAGTCTTTCAGGCTTTTTACATCCTTTTGGGATTGTGCCAGCTCCTGCACCAGAACCCCAGCCTGAGAGATTCAAATTACAGGTTATTGTCAGTGGACCAGCCCCACCAGCTGCAAAATGAAAGACTTGTGTCTAAACAACTGGGTAGAACCAGAGGCCAGTTAAAATGCAGATATGAGAATTAAAATGCAAGTGATATTGGCATCATTGTTCATGAAGAAAATAAACATAACTGAAAGAATACAACTTGGTCTGATTTCAAATTCCACTGAACACATGCCTCACTTTGCATCTCTCACTTATTTTCTCTCTGCAAGCCACTCATTTTCTTATGAATCTCTCTGTTTCACAAGGCAAGAATCATCCCTTTTAGAAATTAAAAAAAAAAAAAAGAGAAAGAGAAAAAGAAAGAGAAAAAGAAAGAGAAAAAGAAAAAGAAAAAGAAAAAGAAAAAGAAAAAGAAAAAGAAAAAGAAAAAGAAAAAGAAAAAGAAAAAGAAAAAGAAAAAGAAAAAGAAAAAGAAAAAGAAAAAGAAAAAGAAAAAGAAAAAGAAAAAGAAAAAGAGAAAGAAAAAGAAAAAGAAAAAGAGAAAGAAAAAGAAAAAGAAAAAGAAAAAGAAAAAAGCTTGGATTAGCCAGGCTTTACTGACCTTCCTTCATGAATAAACAATGAGCTTTTCCAGAACTGCAAAAGAAATTCATTATGCACAATGAATGCGTTGCTTTGTTGTCAGACAAAAAACCTAGAGCCATATCAAAGCACTTTGTTCTATGCTGCTTTCACCTAGCACACTTCTTAAATCTTGAAATTCTGGAGGGAGAAATTAAACCCCCCGCCTCCAGGCAAATGACTGAAAACTCTCACACACAGCTCTCTCAAAAATTACGCTGAAATGGACTACATGGAGCACATTTGCCTTGCTGAAGCTCTTGACACTGGTGTGGATTTGATCAAAAGAGAAATAAGTTTGCTTGTTGTTTTAGCTTTGGATCTTCAAAAGGGAAGTGCTCAGATTCTTCGTGATCTTTTCTTAGCTGAGTAAAAAGGATGAGGCTTACAAATGTCAGTACTTCCTGTCAATCACATGCTTTAAAAATAAAAAGCTATACTTCATTCTGAATGTTAATATCTGCCATAAGAATGTTCCTTTTCTGCTTTCAAAATATTGCTTACCAATAATAGGTTTCCACTTGATTGTCTCTTTGAATGCCTGTAGAAATGTCAAATCTAATATAACCAAAAACTCACATGCCATTTCCAAAAAGTTCTTCAGAAATCTGGAATGGGGAAAGAACAGAAAAATACAGCCATCCTGTTTTACCAGAACTCCATGGTGCTGCTTTCCCAACCTATAATATCTGAGGAGCAGAAACTATAATCCTAGTCTATGTCGTAGAGCTTGAAATGCAAATGTTAAATTCAAATGACAAGATAGTAGTCCAACTGCATTCCTGACTATCAGGCTTTTCAAAGAATTGATCTCCTATTTCATACATCATCTTCAGTGCTCAAGATGTCTTTCCTACTGATACATTAGTACTATTAACTTGCCATGCTTCTTATTATAACCATATGGTTATGACAAAATCAACAGAGAAAAATAGGCTAACAGATTCAGTACTAGTGAATCATTTGCAGTGTAACCAAAGCTATAATAAAATGTGATACTCCAGATCACAGGGGCAAAGCATGTTCATAGTGATTCTTAAGTTAATGAGCTATTTCTGGGTTCTGCAGATCAAAGTTACTGTATGGATAAAGGAGGACTGAAATAAAATTGATTAAAAATTGATTAATTGGATTAGAGTTACAAATAGCACATATTCCACCAGAAAAGCCACACATCAGAAAACCTGTTTTTCTCCATCACACTTAGCTAATAACAACTTCTACAGGGAGAAACATATAGCTTTTCTTTATTATACTTTTACAATTCCTATTTTCTAGATCCATTTAGAATCATAGAATCATAGAATTACCCAGGTTGGAAAAGACCTTGAAGATCATTATGTCCAACCGCAGCCTAACCAGTACCCCATCTCTAAAAAAAACCTCTGCTAAATCATATCCCTGAGTACCACATCGGTACTCAGGCTCTTAAACACATCCAGGGATGGCGATTCAACCACCTCCCTGGGGAGCCTATTCCAGTACCTAACCACCCTTTCTGTAAAGAAGTTCTTCCTAATATCCATCCTGAACTTGCCCTGGCGCAACTTAAGGCCATTTCCCCTTATCCCGTCACTTGTCAATGTCTAAATTACTTGTCACTGCAATAAAGGTATGTTTCTAAGGAACTGAAAGAGATGTATTTGGTATTCCTAAAAATACTTAAGTCTAAAATACATGCTATGAAAGAAAATTAATACTTGTAAAAGTATTTAAAAACATCAAAAATTGAGAAGCGTCAGAAGAAAAGTTGGCACCTGTAGTGTATTCTGCAAACCTGCACCACAGTTGCACTTCTTCAGTTCAGTGGTATTACTCAAATATCATTTCCTTTATTTAAAGTCAAAGTAAAAAGACATAAATCAGATCTTGCTTTTTTTTTTTTTTTTTTTTTTTTTTCCTATGACTAAATAATTATGCTGTAATTTCCCATCATTTGCATTCTCAGACACCTTCCAGAACCAAAATAATAATGCTTTGCTTAAGCAAAGTGGTAAAAAAAATGCTTCTCTCTTAGGGTTCAAATTTTAACTATTAAAAAGTAATATTGCCCATTTAATTACACAGAAAACAATTTCCTTTTAATTGTCACCTTGTGACCTCACACATCCTTAATACTACATTGTTGTCATCACTGCTGATATAGATAATTTATGCATTAATCACTGACGTAGTTTTATTTAGCAAATTCTACATTTTGACCAGTCACGTATTTGATGTTGGACTATGACAAAAATCTGTAGTTTAAAACAGAAAATCCTATTTCAGATAAACAGCCCAAAGATTGGTTGCAGCCTAAGGGATACTTAACACTGATATTCTGCTTTAGACTCCACCTTCTATATTTCACAGTGCTTCTTACAGACTTATTCCCCTCCAACCCCCATTCCCACTACCAGCCTCTATGTGCAAAAGAAGTGTTTATATGCACTTCCCAGAAACAAGGAATGAAGGAAGCATCTCATCTGTATGCAAACATGACTTTATGTATTGTAAAACTTTTCTGTAAATTAACAAGTGTAACTACAGCTGTCCAAAACCTTTATAAACCCTTTATTCCTCTTTCATCAATCACTGCCTATTTTGAGCCCAATGCCACTATCTTCAGCATTTCTGTTATACAGATACTAGATCTTCTGCTGTAAAGCATAGAAAGTGAACTATAGCCTTGGTCTGGGCAGAAATATTGTTGCTGGATAGAAATACAGTGATCAGAAGTGAATGTGGACTGAATAACCATAAACAAATTATTACACTACTTCATTATTTTCAAAATGCCTCCTTCCTCTTACTGAGCACTGGAAAACTTTCACAATTGCAGTTTTTAAAAGGACTGTAAGCTGACAGGCATTTTAAAATCAGTTTCTTAAGTGTTGTGAATACAATTAATTCAGACAACTTAGAAAAACTACGCTTCATAATCCCCCCATTGCGAGACCTTGAGAAGACTGACCTACAGTCTGCTGCATTGCTGAGAGCAATCATGCTACTCAGGCATTCACATTAGGATCCTTCTGCTGTGACAGCACTTCCAGAGCGCATGCATGACTGAACCTTCAGAAGGGATTTTTTATTATTCTTTTTTTTTCTTTTTTTGTGGACCATTTTGAAACGAACAGGATTTGACTTAAGAATTCAGTATGCAGCATTTTTATGACTGTCATATACATTAGCACTTGTGCTTGGAACAGAAGTGAAACTACATCTATAATTTCACATTAACTTGATTAACAGTGCTTTTACAGTAGCTGAACAAAAATAAGGAAGCTTTCTGGATCTTAAATTAAGGCGAATAGCTCCTCACATTGGAGGAAAATAAAGTATTTTTTAATATTCCTATCTGGGACTGTATAGCAATTTCACAAGTGATATGTAACATGCTCCACCTAAGCCCATTTTCCTTTACTTCCCCTACCTAATTAGTGATTAAACACATACCCCTGTCAGGGCCCACACTTATTCCCATGGAAGCAAACTGTGGAATGGTGACATTTATACAATGGAACTCAATGATCCTTACATGTCCCTTCCAACTTGTGATATTCTATGATTGTTTTTTTGGACCATAATGTAATACGCTGCAGATAACCTCAGAATTGGAACAAAACTCTGGAAGTGTGACCAAGAATAGCACACAGCTGGAACTTAAGTCTAGCTCTCCCAAATGTCTGAATAGCAATCTTTCTAGTTGTTATTATGGCTATGAACCAATCAGGCATCCTAAAGCTATTTTTAGGACTTCCTGTCTGGTTTCCAGATTTCACTGTAGAAAAGCACGCTGCTCTTCTAGAGCTTGTAGCATCCACCAGCTCTACATGAATGCCTTTAATTGAAACTGGATGTTGTAGACAGATACGGTTGCAGAAATAAAGGCAATTATAATTTTGCACAAGCACTTTTCAAATGAGGAACACTTGTACTTTGCTCAAACACAAGAAAACTTGTACACTGATAGAAATTTACAAGTCTGTTATCGCATCAGAGACACATGGCTCCTATATACAAAATCATGAGTTGTCCTTTGGATTTTCACCGACAGGTTAATTGCTGCTGATGATTGTCACATGTACAATAAGTTACTTATTGAAAAGTGATCTTATATCTCACTTCATATGTGCTTATACTCATTAATTTCCATGCATTGACATAAGTGGAAATACAAATACCAGACTTAACCATTACAGAAAGTAGTATCCAAAAGAAAACCAGGTAAGTTAAAACTGTTCAAGTTTTGCTATGAGGAATAATCTTTAGAATTCTCTTAATTTCTCCTCTTCCTTAAAAAATTAAAAAAAAAATATTGAAAAATGTAATTGTACTAATGAAGACAATCAGTTCATGTTAAGAAAGAAAAATGCCTTAGTACAACTCACCTGCCTTCAGTACTGAATTACTGAAACCCATGCCTTTGTACCCTTTGATTACTTTCTTTATTTCTTCTTCTGTGCTACAGTAACTTAGCTCTAATTAAAGCTAAACAAGTCACTTTCCTCATGGAAGAACACTGCAGAAATACCATGCCTCCTCATCAGAAAGATACCTGGAGTGCAGCAGCAGTGTTTTATACTAGTCCATCAGCTGTAAGAAATCACTGTTGTAGTCTACTCCCCTTCATCTAGTGGATCTGCAATTCCAATGGGCTAGAAATAAAAAAAAAATCACGTAGGTAGACCTTACATACATAGTTTGTTTGCCCTGGGCTAGGAGCACACCCTAAGTCAGTTCTGGAAGCTTAATTTTGTACAGAATTCAATCTCTTTCTTTTTAATGTTTTCCTCTCCCCCCCTCCCAGCTTAATTCTTATGAAGGGTATTTTGTAGCATTCACTACATAGGGAATTTTGGGATTCACAGAAGCCCATTAACACCTTCACAGCCTCTGTGGGTCTTCAGTAGAGTGTATATTTGTCCCTGTCTTTTGATAGTAGTAGGGAGCTTTGAAATTAGTTATACAACCTAAACAGTGTTTCCATGGGAACGAAACAGAAAATGAAAGGTATTTACTCAGACACCAAATCTTTAAGTACAGCTTGTTCTACTAAACATACCTATCTAGCTCATCAGATCAATATAACAGTTTGCTTTGATTTTTTAGGGCCACAGCAAAAAATAAAAAAATATCCTTTGCAATCACAGGCATAACAGCAAACAGAGCAAGCCAAAAGCAATTCACCTTTTCAACTAAATTGCATTAAAGTGAAAGGCAATATGTATTTCATTAATTTCCTCTGACTTGCTAAAATGTAAACTGAAGTGCTCTTCTGCACACACCTTAACCATGTTGGTCACAATGTAGTCCATACAGCTGTCAATGCAGCTCTAAACAAGCACTCTTTACCAGTTCTCTCAAGAGTTTATGCTGCTTCACAGCCCAAGACTGAATTCCACCAAAAAGCACATTTCTACAGCAAAATCTTGGCTTTATTTATACTGATGTAAAACTATCAGGTTGGATTCCTGTAGGAATCTTTGTAAAATCTCCTGTAAAATCTTAATAGCAAAAACTCACAGAAACCTCACAGACAAAGGACTACAGATGAAGGAAACAACTTTGGCCAAACCCAGAATTCTTAGTCCCTTGAAAAAGCTCACATGCATAACTATGGCACTGTGACATGACATGATAGGATCTGCAAGGTAATCAGGTCAAGCTGTTGATTACTCAGTAGAGAAGAAATAAAAAGCAGCAGAAGAACAGCGACGTGCTGGATCACCAACTTCAAAGGAATGCTTAAGTTTTTTAAAAACATAAGTTAGAGTAACATAAGTGGTTTATTACTGATATCTCCTTGTTAATCTTCAAAGCTGGTTTCCAAATTATTGTATCCTAAACACTTCCAAAACTGGACTAGACAGAAAGCGTTGTAGCATTTATAAAGATGATTAAAAGTCTTGCTGAGTGAAACAGAAATCACTTTTCCTTACAACCTCTTTCCTCTCTTTTCCTACCTATCTTCAAATTTAAGGATTCACAGAATCACAGAATGGCAGAGTTTGGAAGGGACCTCAAGAGATCATTGAATTCAACCCTTCTGCTAGAGCAGGTATCCTAAAATAGGTAGCACAGGTGTCCAGACAGCTCTTTTCTCCCAAGGACACAGAACATCCATCAGTATACAGTATACAGTAACGGTCAAAAATGATAGCTTGTGTTTTGCTGTGATCACTGGGATAAATGCATCTGTGCTAATGCAGGAAGGTGAACTTCCACCACAGATGCTACATTCCTGTCAATAATGCATCAGCCAGGAAGGCAGGCGACTTGGACTTTCCTCATATCCACTGAATGGGGAGTCACGATCTATCTTTGAGCAGCTTAACCAACATTCCCTTTCTAACCATGTCTCTCTTCCTTCATCTTAGTTATAGACACTTATATAAGGCATAATATTAATATGGCAAAATTAGTCAATGCTTTCCCCTACTCACAACAAGAGGCAACTGGGGTACAAGGTAACTTGCACTGAGAGAGATTTCATCTGTGTGTGTGTGTGTGTGTATTTGTACATTAATTTATTTTTAGAGCAAGAACAATCAAACACTGTGACAACCTCCCTAGTAGAGTCTGGAACCTACATTACTGGAGGCTTTCCAGATGCAACTGGACTGGGTATTAACAAATCTCATCAAGGTTTCTGTTTCCATAAAAGGCTGGAGATGATTTTCACCTGGGCTGTTCCACGGTTCTATATGATTAAAGTAATGGAAACTTTAAAGACTACTTAATGCCTCTTTCTCTAATTGCTTGCTGGTATAACTGATTCCTTCTGCATGCCTGGGAACAAATGTACTTCTGTGGGTTCAACACCACCAGAATAAATCCAAGTAGACTAAGTATACTTCATGGAAGGGAATTTGTTTTAACAAAAAAGACTGAAAGCATCAGGACACAAATTTTGCTGTCAAAAATACTCTTCATAAAATTAAAAAAAAAAATTAAAAAGAGAAGAGAAGAGAAGAGAAGAGAAGAGAAGAGAAGAGAAAAGAAAAGAAAAGAAAAGAAAAGAAAAGAAAAGAAAAGAAAAGAAAAGAAAAGAAAAGAAAAGAAAAGAAAAGAAAAGAAAAGAAAAGAAAAGAAAAGAAAAGAAAAGAAAAGAAAAGAAAAGAAAAGAAAAGAAAAGAAAAGAAAAGAAAAGAAAAGAAAAGAAGAAGTAGTTAAGTCATCACAAACAAAGCATCTGATGGTTTAAACTGATTCCCTCTATCTATTATTTAATTTAGTTAAAAAATAAAGCATCCAGGTCTCCCTATTCTGAGTGCTGATCTTCTCACTTTCATAGTGCACCTTTAAAACAGAATTAATTTTTTGAGGAAGTTGCTAACTATCTTGTCTGCACTCTCATTCATTTGGAAGTCCGTCCATAGAAACAAGTTTATTAAATGAGAACCGTATCTGATTACAACACCTTGTGCAAGATTAGTGCTGTTAAATCTCCCAAATTTGTAGTATGAACAGATAAATCTACTACATAAAAAGCAATGTGAGCACAAAACCAGGCACACAAGGCATCAGCAGCACAATAGTCTTTATACAAACAATTGCACTAATGAAAACAACAATAGTCTTAGTTGTCTACAAAAGGCCTGGTTAAATAGTGCCTTCAAGGGGTTTCCTAATCATAACAATAATATCACTTATTTCCTGTGTCAACGAATGCAATGTCAGCTTTCCTTTACTGATTAATGCATTTAAACAGAAGGTTTTTACCTGTGTTTCTTACCATTGCAATCACCATAAAATAGATTTGGAAGAACCAAATACAATCATATTTATTTTTATAGGTTGTCAGAGACAGAACAGAAAAAAATACTGGAATTATTTGCATGGCAACCGTACAACCAAAGTAGCAAAAAAACCCACAAACAATGCAAGCAAAGTCTAAGAAATCTGAATAAACTTTAGAAAAGTTGACAGCATTCTTTTGAAAGGTAAGATGTTGGCACAGACTCTGAATTGAAAGGAAATATTGAGAGAGTCCTTTGTGATTTGCATTAAAAAACAGTATATTGTCTGTTTTGTTGTTAAGTGTACTATCTGGATGTTGTCGTAAGTCACAGCAGCAAATACATTATATAAAATATGTAAAAAATAATTTCCAAAGGATAAACATTTTACATAATGTATTGTCATTGTTTCATAATGTTATTACTTACCAATCTTAAAGCTACATCTTTAAGACCTCAGTGATATAAATGTCAATATTTGGTTTATGTTAATGAATATACTTAGAGTTGTGTTCGTTACTTAATAGCTTTTCATTTAACAGGTATAAACAACACATACTTATTCTATACAGCCATAGCTAGGGTGAAGTCAAGGGTTCTCAAAGCCCTGCTTGGGTGGAGCAGTTCTGTGTAAATAGAAAGTGGGCTTTTAACAGCTCATGTGACTGGTTAATGAATGACATTACAATAAGTCTGCTGTTTGTAGAACCTTGAAAAGTGTAACTTCCTTGTATCTAATATGAAGCTCACTGTGTTTAATGACAGTGAAGTCAGGATCAAGGAAGGTGTATAGCAAAGGGTTTTCGAGAATCTAAAGAAGACAAAAAAACCCACACAAAACACAATCAACCCAACAACCCAACTCCCCCAACATGTTAAAATAAATAAACAGAAAAATATATTAAAATAGAATCACAGAATTGCTGAATCATAGAATAGTTGGAGTTGGAAGGGAGGATCATCAAGTTGCAACCTGACACTACAGTCAGGGCCACCAACCTCCAGATCTGGTACCAGACCAGGCTGCCCAGGGCCCCATCCAACCCGGTCTTGAACACCTCTAGGGACGGGGCATCCACAGTCTCTCTAAGCAGGATGTTCCATCACCTCACCACTCTCTCAGTAAAGAACTTATCCCTGACATCCAATCTAAACCTTCCCTCCTTGATCTTAAAACCATTCCCCTTTGTCCTATCGCTGTCTACCCTTGTAAAAAGTTGACTCCCCTTCTGCTTATAATCCCCTTTTAAATGCTGGAAGGCAGCAATGAGGTCTCCTCACTGCCTTCTCTTCCCCATCTCCCTCAGCCTGTCTTTGTAGAGGAGATGCTCCAGTCCTCTGATCATCTTTGTGGCCCTCCTCTGGACCCTTTCCAACAGCTTCAAATCTTTGCTGTACTCGGGGCCCCAGCCCTGGATGCAGTTCAGGTCTCAGATTTGATCCTTAGATTTCAGTTCTGAATTCCAGAAGAAGCAAGTTGGATCGATGCACTCTTATGTTTATTCATTAAAAAGGCCTGCGTATGATTTGTATTAGCAGGAAGAAAAGTTAGTATTGTCACTGTTAGCCTACAGAGCTCCACAGACAACAGGAACTAAGTTGCTACTGGCATTGCACTGACATCAGACTTCTTCATCAGAGGAAGAATTTCATTTAATCATATACTAAGCATCACAGAAAGAAAAAAAGAAAAAAGAAAAAAGAAAAAAAAAAAAAAAGGAACGTATTTCTCTTTGTAAATCTACAAAGAAGCCGGAAAAGATGATTAAAATATAAAATTTACTTAAAAAAAAAAAAAAAAGAAATGAAAAAAAGAAAAAAAGTCAAACAAAAAGAAAGCTGTATCTAGATTTTAAGCTAGGTTTTCCATGAAACAATATGACCAAGTTTTCCATGCATGCCATCTGCCTTTTGTACCTCAGAGATGTCAAGCAAGTTAACCACTGCTCTCAACAAACGTGTCAGTGGTGCTCTTCTCATTGTTCAGCTGTATGCTCTAGAACTGCCTCCCTGCTCTGAATTTTGCTCAACAGTGAGTGGGATGGTATGTACTGATGGTGCACCCAGAAGGCCTGCCCTGATGCTTCATGGGCATGGTTGGAGCGTGCCCCTGCACTCACAGAGCTGGAATTCAGCCTTAGGTTTCTTGCTGCAATGTCTGCTCAAAAATTCGGGATTCTTCCCTTTAGAGATAAAAAGGACAAACTACAGACTTACACGGGGATTCAGAAAGGTTAGATAACTTAACTGGAAGCTCCTAGTTCCAGTACAATTTTAACTATGAATAATAGATTTCTAAGTCATGCCTCCTTACGCTAATGCATCAATTTAGTTCAGCTATGTCAGAGTGGCAGATATGTGAGCGAGCCTGGTACGGAACCAAAGTACTCTCCAAAGGCATTAAAGCGTAACTAATTTGATCCTGCCATGTTACAGTTCTTGAATCATTAACACATTGAAGAAAGCAACCACAAGGTCAGACAGGCTTATTTCTGTAGAACTGTGCAAAAAACAGTATCAACTTTTCTTAAAGCATTCTGGCAGTGAGAGGATTTTCTGATATCACAGAAGATTACCACTTTCTGCTTTGGTTTAAAAGATCTTTCATCATACTTCTGACCTAGACTTCATTTTAATTATGATAAAAACAAACTACTCCCTAGACTTCCACAGTTGAACTATGTCGTTAAGATACTATGTGAAGTTTCTTCCTAGAAAAAAAAAAAATATAATAAATATATATATACATACATACATATTTATAGGACTCTGGATTTTTAAGTTTTGATTATTCGATAGTTTGAACAAACAGAATAGTAAACAGAAGATAAAGCAGTTTCACAGCTAGAACAGTTTTCTAATGTTAAAGGCAGACTTTTAAAAGGTTAATTCATGGACGGTTACACAACTTTGATTGTCTAGGAAACCTGATGTCAAACATTAAGTAGAAATAGTATTCCACATGAAGACAACAAGACAATCTCTATTTTCAACGCAAATTCTTTTCATTTTCATCCCCAGCAGCTTTTTCCAATGATGCTGCAAAACTGATGGCATTTCTTCTCAACCTTGCTATGCTCATTTAAAATGGGCTACCTTTTATGCCTCAAATACGTGTGGATAAAGCTTGGGGAAGAAGTGTTATTCTGTTAATTTCAAAGCAATACATTTGAGTCAACCAAGACCAAATAAGTGATGTCAATTGAGGTCACAAAAATTTGACAAACAAAGAAACAAGAACTGGATATCTTGAGTTCTCACCCAGAGCCATCTGAACTTGCATTATGAATTTGTTGATTATAGTGACCATTTAAATAAGACGATATAGGCAGAAGAACCTGGAGTTAGCAGTACAAATTATGTAGCTTCTATCGAATACATTAACAGTTTCCTACTTCAACATTCCATTGCAGTATTTTTTTTTTAATAGTTAAGTACAATTCAAATGTGAAATACTTTTAAATACACACTGTAGAGCAGTTTGTAAAATTACTTCAGAGACTACAGCTTTGTAAAGCAGCGAACCAAAAGGCCAATATAAAACCAGTAATATTAGTTCAGTGTTGTAAACAACATACTTATGACGCAGAATTTCAGTTTCAGTTGAAAAATCCTGATATGGATCATGGAATTCTCTTACATGACAATGCAATGACTAAGCATATGGCAACATGCTGGGAAAATAGTCTCTGCTACAGCTAGCCTGATTTATCACGTTGCTCTAATTACCTTGACTTACTCACTTTTCTGTTGTGGAAATTTCAGGTAGCCTCAAGCTTAACAGACTTTAGTAAGCATGTACTATCTCAATAGATAATTAAACGTCCAAGGCCAATGCTTTTTAAAAACATTCATAATAATGCACATCATCAATGGATATGCCCTAGGAATATGCAATACTGGGATTTTCCATTCATATCATATCATTATACATATTAATTGCTAATGAACCAAGCCACTTTACTTACACAAGTTACGTAGATTTCCTGGAAGCGACCATCTGTTTTCACATTTCCCCAAAGTAATCAAGAGTAAAAAATAAAATAAAATAAAAAATTAATTAAAAATTGCAAATGGAATTCCACAAAAACCCCAGAAATTAAAATTTTTATTTACTCTTTTGCAGACCAATAACCAGAGATGCCATCCATTTTTGAGAAGTGGGCCCATGAAGTTCAACAAAGCCAACTACTTTTGGGTTGCGGCAATCTCAAGCACAAATATAGGTTGGGTGGGGAATGGCTTAAGTGAAGACCTGAGAAGGATTTGGGAGTGTTGATTCATGAGAGATTCAACACGAGCTGGCAGTATGCATTTACAGCCCAGAAGGCTGTATCCTGGGTTGCAACAAAGAAGTGTGATGAGCAAGTCAAAGGATGTGATTCTGTCCCTCTCCTCTACTATCATGAGACCCCACCTGGAATACTGTATCCAGATCTGGAGCCTCCAACACAAGAGCGACATGGAGCTGTTGGAGCACAGCAACAGAGATAGTCCCTCCCCTGTGGGGACAGGCTGAGAGAACTGGGGGACTTTATAGCAGCCTTTAAGTACCTGAAGGGGGACTTACAGGAAAGTTGTGTGAGGGGTGGGGGGGGAGGTGGGGGAACACAGACTTTTCATAAGGGCAGGTAGCAACAGGACAAGGAGACATTGTTTTAAACTGGAAGGGGGGAGGTTTAGACTAGATATTAGGAAGAAGTTCTTTACTGTGAGGGTGACGAAACAATGGAAAAGGTTGCCCAGTGAGGTTGTGGATGTCACCTCCCTGGGAGCAGTTAAGGCCAGGCTGGATGGGGCTTTGAGCAATCTGGTCTAGAGGGAGTTGTCCCTGCCTACAGGAGGGTAGATGGAACTAGATGATCATCAAGGTCCCTTCCAACCCAAACTATTCTATGAATCATGCAGATGCTTTATACTCTTATGGTAGCAACTTTTTTAACCTGACTTATCCACCTGGCTGAGATGAATTTGTAATGATTTTGTTTTTTGGGAGTGAAAGAAGACAGAAAAAGAGACTGGGTTGATTTGGCATATTCTCACCACACTTAACTATCAGTTACCCCTACGATTCTTTTTTTTGATGAAAAGCTGCTAAGAGTACCATCCTTTTTGATATGATTTAAAGTGCCCCCCAAATATTTCATTCTGCAATGTCATTATTATGCACATATCTTCAAAATAGCATTTTTTGAGATGCGTTGGTATTAACAGGTGACATGCTACTTAATGAGGATTCATACTCATCACACAATGAGTTTTAGTATGCGAGTCTGGTTTAGCATTCACAAACATTCAACAAGCAGGAAGATCTGCAGCTAGTCTATCAGTGGAATAGCACAGATTTAACAAATGACAGACTTTGACCTAGTGCATGTGCTGAAATAAAATCCAGTATTAACATAGCGACCCGAACTATGTGACATTCTATAATAAGAGAACAGCGTACTCATATTCTGACTTCAAATTCAGATAGTGGAAAACATTGCTTCATCTGTTACTGAGCTTCTTTCCTCCTAAGTAGTCACACAAAGTATAAGCAATGAATCTTCGGCTTCTGTTTTACAAGTCCTCACCATTTGCAGCCACACATTAAAATTATTTACAAAAGACATTCATGAATCCAGTGGCCAACAGTCAGGCAAAAACTAAAGCCTGTATGACTGAAGATGCTTCAGCTAAATGTTCATCTAACACAGGTGTACATCAGCACACTGACATTTATGGGAGTGTCTGGGGGAGAATCTAACCCAGCAACTGTAAACAGATTAAGATGGTATTGATTATTAAGGTAAATTTCAGGCTATGACATGATCCAGTGATTTTTGCCTTATAGTGAGTCAAACATAAAGATTAAGAAAGGGACTGTCTTTACCAAGCATTTGTTCTCAGACACATTAAGAAGAATTGAAATAATTTCCACGGGCTTCAAAGGCAGTTTCTCTATACTGGTGGCTGGCAGACTGGATAGATTGGAGGGTTATTTGAAAGCCAGAGAATGCTGTGGAGTACTCAGCATCTGATGTACTTAGAAGATTGCATAGGAAATCTGAATGCTCAGCACAGATCATTTCACATAAGTTAGTTACTGTAAGATAGCTTAGACAGTATCATGTATCTACAGCCTTCTCCTTCCCTTGCAAAGTCTAAGAGGTAATGTTTAAAACTATGGATTGCAAGCAGGAAGCTTACCCCTGTGAAGAGAGACAAAGCTAAACCCATATTTAAGCCACAATGAAGTCCTCTTGGTATCTCACAAAGAGTAAATTATTATCAGTTTCACTTTTCTATCGTTCAAATCTCAAGAGATTGAAGAAGAAAAAAGGGAAAAAAAGCAAAGCATCTTTAAAACTATAACTAGGAAATTAGGTAACTCATCAACAACCACACTGTGGCACAAGCATCAGTCCAGTATTGCAAACTCTACCGCAGTAAGAGATGAAAGTCAGCAGCATAAGAAATTGCACAAAATGAACCGACTGACTTAGCAAACATTCAGAACTAAAGGTATTAACAGTTATTATTCCACCCTTGCCTTCTTGGCACAGAAGTGGTAATTAACTTATTAAAGCAGTGCCCTATTAGATGATGATAAATCACAAACATCCTGAGCTTTAAATGAATGATTTGCTTTTTATTTGGTCTTTAACCTTAAAAACATCTGTAACTGTGTGTAATGCTAGCTAATATAAATAATTCTACATTGTAAAGCTAGGCTTTTAAAAAGTATTTTAAGTTTTAGCTTCTCGCATGGCTTCTGTGGTGGATGAGGAGAATACTAATACAGCTTCTTGATTTTCAATGCTAGCCGGCACTGCTGCAAGCCTAAAATTTGACCAGGCAAATACAGCTGCTAATATCTGCGTGTGTGGAGTGGGGGGTCAGAACTTTAACTGTAGCTTCCTGTTGCATGTAGCTGGCATACAAATTACTTACTTCTAACATAACATTTGACATTGCAGCATGACATAAATCTGTCTTTCAGATGCAACTGTTAAAAACTGTACCCCAACTTCAACCTTAAGTAGTTACTCTTCTAATAATTCAACTACATACCTCATCTACTAGATGATGCAATTATGGAACAGAGTATAGTATTTTTTATTTACTTTTCTTTTTTTTTTTAAGTTTAGTATACATTAGATCTAGAACACTACTTGCATTGTTACCATTTCAGTGATGTTCTAGGTATAATGCATTTCCACAACAGGCTTTTGTTTATTGTGCATCTTCCCTATTTCCTTAGAGTTTCATTTTGTTTCTTTTCATGAGATATACCGTCATGGTATCACACAGTGGTATGTAATTTATGTTGCCACTGCCATCAGACACTTGGTAGTGGTGCTATGCATTACATACCCAAAACAAAGGCAGGCTGTTTCATCTTTATTATCAATGTTACTCTCTCTCTCAACAGTCCCCTCCTGTTTAAGTATGCCTTTAAAAATAACTTGCCTGTTTAAAATCATCTTGGCTTTGTTGAGCAGAATGTTTTTCTGATGAGTAAATCACATCACCAACAGCACCAAGAAACAGAATCTGTTGTAATCTGAGGCAAAGCAAATCTCCAGGATAGCTATTCTTTCTGGCTACTGTAGAACGATGATCAAGAACCATACTTTGAAGGTTCTTCAAGGACAAATGCTTGGCCAATCACTACTGAAAAGACATGAGAGCTAACATAAATGTAGTCAGGAAGAATTTTGTTGCCTAAGTTTGGTGGGAGAAAAAATATACCACATTGCACAGTTCCTCTCTACAATAAGCACAATCAATACACCCTATAAACTCACCCTTATCTTAACAGACCTTCACGGTCACTTCTTACATCAGAGTCACACCAGAAGTGAAAAGCTTTATTGCCCTCCTTGGGAAACAGTTGTGATGCCACTGTCAGGCAATAGCTGGAAGTGATACATATTCTGAAATGAACAAAACTCACATGACCACTTAACCAGCTGCATTAGGTATAACCCAAACTGCAACAGCTCTCTCTGTATCCTTTTGACTGTTAATGCAGTTGCAAAATCTGCTCAGGAGGGTAGTGAAACTTCATGGCAGTATTGAAGTGAACAGAAACCAATAACAGAACCAATAACATTAGGGCCTATATAAGAGAAGAATTTCTGGGGACATTCAGAGGTTTTCAGAAGTTCTTAGCATTGGAAAAAATTAAAACATGATTTTAAGCAAATCAAAGTATTTTGTAACACCATATTATTATTATTATTATTATTATTTTAATTAAAGAAATTAAAGAAAATTGACTTTCAAATGGCAAACTAAGCAAAGATTTTCCTTCACACTTCTACTCAGCGTCTGGGAGCAGAAGGCTTCCAGTTTTTGTTTCTGGGGTAAGAAGCTTTAAAAGAGTTGTTGTCTGTTCTCCTACACACAGCCCTTCTTTTAAATCTCCCATCATGGAAGCAATGTTAACAATCAAAAAAGTAAATTAAAATTCCATTTGCTGAACTCACAAAATTTAGCAATGTGGAGTCAATTATTACCATTATTATTACACCCCAAGCAATGACTGTATCTACTTGCGTTAGGCACCATACCCACGCACTCAACATACAAGATACAGGAGTTCTAGTATCTGTAAATGTTTCCAGCTGAGCAGTCATGGGAGAGTCATAAGCAATCACTTTGTGAGAACTCCTCAATGAATCTTAAATAGATGACAATGCTTTCTTACTATTTATTTACTCAACTCATAAGTATAGTTTGACCCATGTAAGCTATAACCACACACTGTGCATCAGAAGTCACAGGTCAGGCATGCTGAATTTCATGTTTACTGTGCAACTCAAAAGCATTTCAGCATCTCCTGTCTACAGTTCCCAATTGCAATTTACCACACAATCACCACATTAATAGCACTTACACACTATTTCATAGATGTCTTAAGGTTTATATGATTATTTCACATCTAATTACAGTTTAAAGTTTTTGAGGATTATTTCTAATCAACATCTGCAGAACAGCATGGACTGCAAAACAATTCCTGAGTCACTATCAGTATCATGTACTTACTTGTCCCATAATGAAACCACATCTTTACAATTATCTGACTGCTCTGCTCAATTGACCTGGTTTATTCCAGCACCTCTTACCTCTGTGCCATCTATTCGAGCAGAAAAGAAGTAAATTAACACTATCAGATCATTTCTAGTGTGTAAGGCATGAATCAAGATTTTGTGGTAGCTCAAAGTTTCATGCTCTAAAAATGCACTGTCTTTTATTACTTATGAAAACATTTACAAGTTTTTTATCACACAGTAAATAGAAACCAGCCTCTTAGTAATGTTTCTCCGTCTCTTTAAAGACAACTAAGTGTGCTGCACCAAACTCAAACAGACGGAGATATCTACAGCTGTCTGACATCCTTTTTTCACATCTGTGCCTGGAAGCTTATATTAGCAATATACAGTATTATTGCAGAACTTGGTGAATTCTTTATGCTACTTTAACCTACTAAGTCCTATGTTTAAATAACATAAGCTTGCAGCCCAGAAGGCCAACTGTATCCTGGGTTGCATCAAAAGAAGTGTGACCAGCACTCAAGGGAGGTGATTCTGCCTCTCTCCTCTGCTCTTCTGCGACTTCACCTAGAGTACTGTGTCCATATCTGGAACCCAAAACACAAGAAGGACATGGAGCTGTTGGAGCAGGTCCAGAGGAAGGCTATGAAGATGATCAGGTGGCAACCCTGCACATAGCAGGGAGGTTGAAACTAGATGATCACTGTGGTCCTTTTCAAACCAGGACATCCCATGATTCTATACTTTTTTCTCTAAATGTTCCAATAAGCAGATGATGGCATACAGTAGCACAAGTCTTTGATGCTTTATCTGCAAAGATGTTGCACTTATCTATGTTCATTCTGAATGATCATCAGAAAACAGTTTTTCCTCAATATTTTGAATGAAATTAAAAGACAACACTAGTATTCTAAAACACTGCGATGACAAAAAGGGATTATAGAGGTAATCAGGGAGGAAGAGAGAGATTTTCAAAGACCTGTTAGTCAGAGACTATTTTGTTAGAATTCAAAACTATATGAAAATCACTTGACTGGAGAGAAATTAATTAATTAATTAACATACACAATCAAGTTGCTGACAGAACAAAATCTCTGCCTTGTATTTTCTTGCTGAAAACCAACCTGCCCCTCGAACAGCAATATGTGGTTCCATTGGTAGAATATCACCTCTTATCTATAACAGAGCATATTTTATATTTCTTGGTAATAGTTCATTTCAATTTAAGCATTTAGCACAAAGAAGCAGCACAGCGGTGGAATGCAGCCAGCTAGTTTCCAAATATGAACTAGGCTGGAAAGGAACCTGGAGAAATGTTCTTGAGCTTCATGGTTAGGTTAGCAAAGAGAAAATGAAAGTATAATTTAGAGCAGAAAGAAAGTGCTAAAGCAGAAACGGAACCCTAGCTTGAAAGCTCCCTCCCTCCCCCCCCTTTTTTTTTTCATTCCAACCACTAGGTGGTGCTTTTGAAAAGAATCAAATAATGAAATATCAGTCCAAGTCAACATGCCAGTACAGAGAGAGCGTGCAGCAAATAAACCTAGAAGCACATCCTGTATGCCTTAGGCTACCAATCACAAGTTTTGGCTTTGACTAGGCCACACTGTAGTTCTGCAACAGAGAAAGAAAGTCTTAATACTCTTTGATATCAAAACACTCACTGATATCAAAACAGAGACTTGATGAACAAAAATTAATTAGATAAGATTCCTAGTTCTTATTTGCTCCCAATAAAAAATATGGACAGAAGAAAATAAACTGTTGCAGCCTCTGGGTAAGCAGATGTCCTCTTGAGAACATAGATGTATTACACTGAAAGTGACCCAAAGCCATCTCAGTTACCACCTGTCATATTCCCTCCAAGCATAACAGAGGATAACTGGGCTCAGCAGTCTGGGAAAGGACAAAAAGCTGGTATTCGTCCTTGTGAATAGATAAAAATAAAAAGAGCTTCACAGTTCATTTCCATCATTTAGAACGTAATCAAATACACAGAATGAAAAGTGGCCTTTCGAAAAATGTTACATTTTGCTTAAAACAACCACTCCCCTCCCCCCCAAAAAACAAACAAACAAACAAAAAAACAAACCCAAACCCAGTCAACCTTTAAAATTGTGGTATAGAACTCATCTGGTTGGAACATTCAAGCTATATTGCTCTGGCTCATGCTTTAATCAGGTAATGAACAGAGCATGGCACAGAAAAATAATAGTAATAATTGCAGTCTTTGCACTGTCTTATTGTTTGTTTAAGCCTGTCCAACTGAGACTCCTTGCACTGTACGCCCCTGGTTGCATTCCATTTGAAACAAAGGCATATTTCAGGGAAGTACCTCTCACAAAGACGTACTGATGAACCAGAAATCAGAGTCTGGACAAATGACCATTTCACATTAAACACAGCTCTATTGTTTCACTTTTTCTTCTCCTTGGGAATAGATGTTCCATTATTTAAAATAGAGGCTGAAAAGCAAATGGACTCCTCCCCTTTTTACAAGTAATCTCCCCCACTGCATTACAGAAATGCAATGGTTTCCATGACTCCTCTCACAATATATTTTTTTTCATGCTTGCCCTGAAATAAATTACTGTAAAGTTAAAAGAATAAGAAGCAATTTCGTGCACCTGAATGACTTATACCCACAAAACCCTTTGTGTCTTGATACATATACAGTGATTTCTGTGACCATTTGTCCATCATGCAGTAGTTTCAGTTTGACCTTCTACACCACCAGTACTTAACTCTTGTTCACATTTGCTATTTCCAGTGCTGTCATTTCCACCATCATCATCCTTGCTTTTTTTGTTTGTTTGTTTATTTTTATTCCAACTCTCAAACTGCCTCGACTGGAACAAGTTTCTTCAAAAGTGCATTTTCAGCTCTATCATGGACACTAAATAAATCAAAGGGAGGAACCACTACCAACTTCTCTCCAGAATTTGCAGATTTCAAGATCTGATCTGAATCATGAACATATTAATTAAATTTAGTCTTGAAGTGCTGTCTTTCTGGGAACCAATCCGTTTCTGTTCAATGTAAAACCCTCTTCACACAAACTTACAGAATAAGCCCAAAACTTGGGTAGATGTGGAGGAATATTTGTGTGCTATAGCCCAAAATCCACACTCAAACAAAGATGGAAATTATATAGATTAATAGCTACTTTAATGTTCTGTAATTTGAATCTACAAATGAAAATACACATCCAAAAAGATTTCTTCTACTGGTACGAAATGCAGCAGCAAGGAATGTAATAGGCAGAACACTTTATAAACAACTGACTCTTTGGTTCATCTTCCCAGAAGCAGAGTCCAGTTTACAGGTCTGCGTTCACAAGACACATGAGAACTGAGCTTGTTCCTCTTTAAAAAGAAAGAGTTGGGGGTTAATCTTAAGCTATATAATGGAATGTCTTAAAGACAACTCTTTTTGGAGTACAGTGACAGCATGAGAGGCAATGGAGACAAACATCACAGGATTTTTTATCTGGGAAAAAAAAAATAAAAATGTGAAGTAGTTATCCTGAAAAAAGTCTAATACTGGAAAAAGTTTCCCAGACAAGTTCTGGAATCACCATCTTCAGAAGTGTCCAAAGCTCAAGTGGACAGTCTGAGCATCCAACACTAGCATGATCTGCTTTGAGTCGGGGCTGGACTAGATCAAATCCTGATGTTTTTTCCAACCTAAATTATTTTATGAAGGATTATAGTGTTAATGGTCAGAGCTACTCTAGATAACACAATCTCCAGAACTTTATTCTAAAACATCTTCTGAGGCAACATGAAGCAGCAGAACTCTCTTCTGCAGGAAGAAGATTCATTATGATCTCCAAATATTCCAACCTAGATGTTAAACATTTCTATAATGGATTTCAGCATCCTTCTTCATTCACATAAAGTACACAAAGCAAAAAAATATATACATATATCAGAAGAGAATCACACAAGTTTCTCTCATTACTGATACATTACAGAATCACAGAATCACAGAATTATAGGGGTTGGAAGGGACCTCTAGAGATCATCGAGTCCAACCCCCCTGCCAAAGCAGGCTCCCTACACCACGTCGCACAGGTAGGCGTCCAGGCGGGTCTTGAATGGGATAACAGGAGAAACTTAAGTGTAACAAGCCACTGTTCTGAATATAATGTCCTTGCATACACTTTACATAGCCTTGGAATGAAACTAAGAGGAATCAATTTCCCTTAGCAAAATATTCAATATATAATTCAAAGTTCCCAAGAGAGCTTTAATATAAATGTGCATAGTCACAGCCAGTAGCTTTGATTAAATCACTGAAGTTTCAGTCAAAGCCAGTGTCTTGAAGAAGAGCATTCATATGAGTAGAACACATGGAATGCACGGTTATAAGACAGCATCAACACATAATTGCAGAAGAGTTAGATGATTTCTACTGAGAAATGCTCCAACTGCTCTTTCTCCATCACAAGCTAGGGCCCACATCACTCTGTCAGCAGTCACCTGTCCATTCCTGTTCTTGCCCAATTTCCGTTTGCTAGTTAGTTCATAAACAGAGATAAGATTGCATAATAATAGACTAATTCTAAGCAGAGATAACAGTGCTGGGTAGAACATAATTTATTCTCTTTTCTTTTGCACAAAGTGGAACAAAGTAGTGGTCAGATTCCCAGGTTCTAAGATCTTAAGTACTTCAGATGTATAAGCTAAGTTTTCACTGCATTCAAATCAATGAGTACAGTTCATCTTTTCCGTAACTAAGGAACAGAAAATGTGCACTTGTGACTTCAGAGAAAAGGGGCAAAAAGAAAAAAAAAAAAAAAAGATACAAAGAATTGATCTAGTAGGTTTATCAAAAAGAAAGTTGAAGTAACACAGCCACCATTCAAGAGTTTTGATAACGTGATTGCAGCAACACACAACTATACTACACAACAAGACATAGGAAAGCAAGTGTAGTTTCACAAAAATCTTAAGTGGTAATCAGTGCAGAAAATGTAGAGTCATTCTTGTCAGAAGTGATTAATGATTTTCTCCATCGGTCATACATGTAAAGAAGATATAAGCTAAGTAGTTTCATACATCTACAACTATGATGATTATTTGTTGAAGACAAGGAAGTAAAAGTAAGCTGCAAAGTTTAATACAAGATGAAGGCAGGAGGAGGAGACCAGGAAGAAAGACAAAACAAAAGCACACAAAATGCTTGCTCAAAAAGGATTGTTTAGGTGGTGTTTTGAATGTCTCCAGAGAATCAGACTCCACAACCTCCCTGGGCAGTCTGTTGCAAGGTTCTGCTGTAAGTTTCTTCCTCATATTTACACATAACCTCTTATGTTCCCGCTTGCACTCACTGCCCCTTGTCCTATCATTGGATGTCACTGAGAAGACAATGTAATTTAAATTGCATTGCATGTATTCCAAAATAGCTAGTTATAAAAACAAGATATAATCTTACTTGCACATAATTGGCACCTCTAAAACAGATTTTGATTGCAGAATTTTAGACTGTGGTTGCATTTCTTACATGAAAACAGAAGAAAACACAGTATGATGCTTGCAGCAGGTAGACATGCTGACAGAAGGAAGACTGATCACTGGTATAATATAAATAAAGGCTTCCACAGCACTCAGAAGAGAGTCTGAAGAAAGGTTTTGTTAACAGGGCTGCTTAAAGTTAAGGAAGATGGCAAGTAGTTCATAGCAAGTACTGCAACATACAAAGACGAAATAGTGAGAACTGAAAAACAAAAAGGAATGACTTTCTGGAAAGTGCTTTTCTAGATGTAATACAAAATCAACTTCTACTAAGCTTAAAATGATGGGTGGTGGTGACTACAGTAAAACATTTTAGAAGATTATAGTAGTGTTCACAGGATGAAACACAAGTATGCTAGTGAAGTATTTGTTTGGAATACATGGCTTGAGGATACAGCAGTGGCTACTCAAACATTGGGTAATTTCTTTTTGGTTTGCCATTGGTACACAGAGTGATTTTGGCATGTCTCCCACTAGACTCAATGAAAGAGTTATAACAAGATTAACAAGTACTGCTAGTGAAGGCACACAGCTGTCACAAGGAATTTAACACTATAAGTTACTGACTTAACAAAACACTACAGAGCTGCTAAGATGTACTTAGGGCACTTGAAATACCACAGACATCCTTCATGCTTTGTGTACTTGCATCAGTGACTATGCTTTGTTACCTTAGCAGTTTTGAATCATCATACTGTTGAACTGTTTCATTTTGTATATCACGTGCTGGAAATCACTGCCCTCGACCTCTCCTGGCTTCATCAGCAAACAAGACACTGTATTTATATTAAGTAATCACCTGGTGCTCGAGTTTGAACTCAGGATCTTTGCCCTGTGCTCCCTACAATGTCCTAACAAGAAGGTTGAGGAGCTCTATCCTGTTTATTTTCTCTCTCAAGTTCTGTAAGTCTCTAGTAACAATCCAGGATCAAAATGGATCTCCTGAGTTAAGACTTTTATCCTACTATTGCAGAAACTCAGTATTACAAATTAGCTACAAATTATTCCAAAGACTTATGAAACTCATCTTAAAAACATTATTTTTATAACAAGTGGAAAGGTAAAAAAAAAATAAAAAAAATAAAATAAAAAAAAATTAGGGTCATTACGAGTTTACCTAGTAAAGTCTATAAACATTCACCTAGCACTGTCACAGGAGATGGAAAAAGTGTTCAGTCATTCATAGAAGTAGGACCTGAACTCTTCTCTGGAGGCTGTAAAATTGTTTCTTTTTCAGACAACTGCTGAGTGCCACCTTTAAAGACAAACATGTTCGGTCACTGAGCCCAATTCAGTTTTTCCATCTTATTACTCAAAACTGAACCAAGAACAAACAAGCAAGCAAACAAACAAAACCCCACAAATAAAAACCACTCACCCTCATGACGTGAAGAGGAAAGGTGGAACACCATTTGAAGGATATGAGTATTTGTTTTGTTAGGCTTTTGTCACTCTACAATTAAGGCTAAGAACATCCATTTATAAAACAAAACTGAACACACGCATGAACACACTGTATCACACACCCCTGATGATTATCTCCTTATCAAATGACGAACTATATCGCCATTCAATTTACAACTTCCCTGAGTCCTTACTAAGACACGTTAGCTCTATTCATTACTCTTGTCTTTCAGGTGAGGTAATGAGAGTAAACAAGCTGCAATTTTTTGGGTCTAGTGTTTGCTTTAGAAGGTGTGGTAAGACGATGCTCTTGTTAGTGAGAAGTGTTGCAAGAACCAAATAAAATACTGCTGGAGTACTACATTGGTTTGCTCTGATACCCTCCCCTATCAAACAGAAAGGCGTCTTAGTAAAGCATATAAGCATTATCAGATATTTCATTTATGGTCACAAGCTACTAGTTTTTCCTGTTTTAAAAGAAAATGACAGAAGCCACAGTTTATCATCATGTAAGATTAAGTTATAACTCTATCAGCAAGTCCAATCAGTACTAAAGTCACACACCAAGGAAGTATAAACATAAAGCATATTCAGGCACTTTGTTGCATGGATTTACTCTTCTGGCATTCCAATTCTGAACTCAGTATTCCAATACGCAGCTGGCATATTTGGTTAAAAATGAGTCTCAGTTGGTTCTGAAAAAGCTGGTTAGGAATAAAACTATATTTTGCTAAGTACTTAGATAGCTTAATTCCTATTTTTAAATCATATTAGCATCCTGTAGCTGCTCCTTCATCTTTAACAAACTAATCAGATTAAGCAAGTCTCATCACATAATGAAACTTAGAATGGGGAATTCTGTAATATCTTTTGAGACTTTAAAATGGCAAAAGCTATACTAACTGTATCTGTCATTTGTTCTCCCGCTAAAGCTTAATATATATATATATATATATAAAAATATATAGCTCTTACCTTCTTCTAAGGAGGGTAAGAATGGCTTCAGATGCTATTTGCAAATACAGCTTGGAAACCTGAAAAATGACAAGTTACATTTGTAAATATTAACACATTTTAACGGCAATTAGAAATGCACACTTTTAATCCATACAGACTGTGAGCTTACATGAATTAGCTTGGTAAGTGATACAACAATTCTTTGGCATTTGAAACTTCACCTGAGTGGTACTAATAGCTTTTTAGTTTGTGGGTCTAATTTCAATTACCAAAGAATTAAAGAAAGAATCACAACTTGACTTAGAAGTTTATGGAAAGAAACAATAAATAAATAATAAATAAATACAGGACACAAAATTTGAACACCAACATCACTCTTGCTATCCTGTATTTTTTAAAACTGTTACTGCAGGATTCAAGAGGAACCGGAGTACAATGACCAAGGAACAGTATTAAAACACAAGGTAGATGGAATTACATTAGTTTTGAACTGACTTCAGCAAGTGATGGCTAAATGTAAAACAAATGAACAAAAACCTACTCACAATCAAGAAATACCTGCATCACACCCAGCCTCCCTACCTACAATTACATTTCAGAATTAAATCCAGGCTAACTTAATATTTCAATGTGCTCAGAGACAAGCATGCAGCTTAATTTTCTAAAACTTAAGTTTTTTAAAACCACATTTATCCCCATTTACTAGTTGTAAGAGAAACAAAAGTCGTTAGATTTTGCAAGTACAATCTCATATGCAGAACTTCATCGATACAAAGCTAACACAAAATACTTTGATTCATTCATGAGTGCATACACTTTTAAGCCAAGAGTTCTCAGGACGGGCAAGCCAAGCCCCTCTAGGTTGCTGCTCAGTTTCTGACAATAAGAGAAGCCATTTCCTGTAATCAATTTCCTTATTTCATCACTAGAATAAATGGCTATTGTACCTTAACAGTTACAGTACAACCTGTGATGGCTGTTCATAGACATGCAGCTAGAAATATACTTACTCCTCCCTTCCAAATGATATTGAAACCACCTACCTCTACAATTTCCTCTGCTAAAAAGTAAGTTCGGCTGCTTGTCCAGAACCCCCTTTCATATCTTTAATCTATTTTGATACTTGTTACAGCAAGCATCACCTGGTTTTTGGATTATAGGATCTAATGAATAACAGCTGTGTATCTGTCTACTTCCTTCACAGTTTCATAAATCTTAGCCATATTATACTCAGCTTTTTCCTTTCTAAAGAAGAGTTTCAGCTTCTTTAGTCTCTACTCATAAGGGAGCTGCTCAACCTCCCTAAACACTTAAAGCACTCTTCCCTGTAACTTCTCTAGCCAAGTTGTGTCCTTTATAACAAAGAGCATCAAAATGATACTGATAGTTTCAAAAGAATCTTCTGTGATATTTTTCTGACATTATTGCCAGAAAATAAATACTCAGGACAAATTTACAGTACTATCAGACAACAGCCAAAGCTGAGAGCTTACTGAACTTTATTGAGCTACCGAACTTTTACTGAACTACAAATTATTCTTTCTTCCTTTAGTAAAATTACTGTTCAAAGAATGAAAACTTATGCTTTGCAAACACACAGGCTGTACAGAGAGAAACTGCAGCGGAGTCCCAGGATTTTCCTCCAACTGAAAAAATGCTGGATTTGTAACAGTTAACTAGAAATTGTTATTTCAACCACTATTCAGAAACATACTCATGTGCAGTAGTCACCTATACCAGTAGAACAAACATCACTTTTGTGACAGCGTCAGTTATTTAGGATATTAAGGCCAAGTGTTACCTACAGTAAAGGCACTCTTCCATACACCTTTGTTGTATTTATGTCCATCTCTGAAGAATGCCACAAGATGCGGCCAGTACATGTGGAAGAGATGGTTGTCTGGCAACACTGCAATTAAATTAGATAATATGCATTTAAGTTAATTAGATCCATCTGGCAAACTAGGAAAGGCAATAAAACTAAGAATCTTATTTAAATTTGTTGGCTGCTAATGATCTCATACCAATTAACAAGCAAAATAGCTAAAGCTATCCTAGATGAGTTACATGAAAGGTTACACTTCTATTTTGCTTGCAGAAATCCTTAAAGTACATGCATATATAAACAAAAGAATCAAGGTACTAGGAAAAAAAACACCCAAAGTATTGCTTGGGAATCATTGCAGTTTGGGAATCTAGGAAATTACTTTTACCAACAGACCTGTGCAAATCAGGATGAAAGCAGCAGGGACAGAACCCTTGATTTAAGGTATATCTATCATCCAGTCTAATCAACTAGGTTTGAAGATAAGCAGATCTGGAATTAACAATTTTTATAGAATCATAGAATTATCCAGGTTGGAAAAGACCTTGAAGATATCAAGTCCAACCACAGCCTAACCATAGTACGCTAACTCTAACAACCCTCTGCTAAATCATATCCCTGAGCACCACATCCAAATGGCTCTTAAACACATCCAGGGACAGCGACTCAGCCACCTCCCTGGGAAGCCTATTCCAGTACATAACTACCCTTTCTGTAAAGAAGTGTTTCCTAAACGCTTTCCTAAAGTATTTATATTCTTATAAGAAAAAATTCTGTAGAAAAGACACACAGTCTTCACAGTCTTGCAAACAGAAATCAGTGTTCTCCAGCAGCTGCACTCTTCTTTTCATCCAACAGAACCAAGTTCTAAACCCCTCAGAGCGACACTTCATGACGAAATTCATCCCTTGCTCTTTTATTAAAAACAACTTTAATTATTTAAATGTCCAACTTGTAAGAAAATAAACTCCTTTCTTGAAAAGGGTATAAATGTGTCCATTTGGGTAACAATGGACGGTTATTCAAAAACACAGAGTGTTTATTACCCATGTAAAACTTAACGAAAATGTTAAAAACTCCATATTTATAGCTTTTTGTGAACGTTCATCAATACAATTACATATTAGTAATTGTATCACAACTTATTAATTCTGGATTCAATTATTTTGTGAAACGATTGTGATGTGGAAATGAAGAAGGTTTCGTCTCAAACTGAACTGTACTTCTATACTTAAAATTTTAATCAAAGTCAAGACAATCTATGTTTAGTATTTCTTAGTCTTCTATACCAGGAGAACCAATTACAGACATTATTTGAGGTTGCTTTACCCGGACAAGTCAAAGAACAAAAAATCATCATAGGATTAGCTGCATGCAAAATATAATCAACTGAGGATTCTGCTAACAGAACGTTCAAACTTGAAGATCGTCTTCCAAGCCAGAAGTCTGTTGCTCTGAGAACAGGTACTATTGTAACATTATGTAATGAGTATGTCAGTACTTCCTTTAAACAAACAAAAAAATCACTTTGAAATACAAAACTGTTAAACACAAACTTATGCACACAACTGGAGTCTAAACAAAAGGAAATCTGCAGTAGTTTGTAACTATAACAGGCAGAGTCCAAACAACATCACGTTCTTTGATTTGAAATACTTGCTAATGAAAGCTGGAATTCATGGGGCACTGTGGAACTTAGAAAAACATTTCCCCAACATTGCTACATCACTACATTTGATCACAACATCACTACATGCGATGAAGAAACAATTCACAGTGAATATGTTCGTTTCCAACAAAATGTTTTAACTGTCCCATGCTGGTCTCTGGTCTGTTGAAGATGGGGAACTGGGAAGTCAGAACATAATAAAATTGAGGAACTCCACCTTGCTGACACAAAAACTTTCAACATAATAATGGTTCTATGGGTTTGATTAAGGGACCTTTAACTTCAGATCCTGATTTGTAGAAGCTTGCCTATACTTGACCTGAAAGCCAAGTGCCACCATTAGCCTGTAGCTAATATCCACCGAAACTTAATGCCTCATGTCATCTTCATTAGATATCATGCAGGACATGAGATTTGAGAAAATCTGATTATGTGTTTTATACTTGGAAACCTCAGGAGGTTTTAAAAGACTGTGATGAACATCATACAAAGGTTTAAGTCCCAAACAAACAGGACTAATAAACTAACCCTGCAATTTCTTTTGCAAGCCAAGCCAACTCTACAAGAAAGGAAAACAATTTTTTTTTTATTTTTATTTTTTAAATCATGACATTCTTTAACCCCACCTAAAAAAAAGGACTATAAATTTAATTAACTTTCTTGCTTTGACTGAAGACACTTAAAACTTCACTCTGATCAAAGGAGCAACTTGATCTCCTGTCAAACCAGAAAATTTCTGAACCACCTGTTCCCTTAAAGTTCTTCCCGAGAACTTCAGTGGGAAGGTGTTTACCATGATGAGTCTATAAAACACGTTTGGGCTTAGAAACAGGACAAAGGTTTTGGCGTTGGAAGGTACATGGCAGATGGGGGAGTGAGTCCCGTTCGCTTAAATAACAGTTCTTCCTTTCAACTGCAAAACTATCCTTTTGAAAAAAAACAAACAAACAAACAAATAAACCTATAAAACACACACACAAAAACACGGCAACCGATCACTGGAGAATTACCATTAGTATTTAAGCTTCGCCAGGTAATCACTTTGGACACCTCCTCGTAGTTTTTTGCCCAGGATGACAGAAAACAAGAGATAAGACACTACGTCAGCTTTCCCCCAGCAGGGATCACGAGCAGTCAGACACGCTTTCCTGGAAGAGGAAGAAATAAGGGGCATCACTCAAGTATCTGGGATCAATTAGGCAACTGAGCTTAACTTAATGAACCGGGAAGTCAAGCTTGAGGAGCTCTGGAGTGCTTGTGCGTTTTGTTATTAAACAAAGCCTACTGGCAACGAAAAGGCAAACAGGCATTAGTGCAGAGCTCAGCCCTCGCAGTTAACGATGTGCGGAGATTAGGAGTTCTGTTTCGCGCCTCGCCAATCCTCCACGCTCCGCAGCTCGCGCTCCGCCGCCCCCACAGCACACAGCACACACAGCACACAGCACACACAGCACACACAGCACACACAGCACACAGCACACACAGCACACACAGCACACACAGCACACACAGCACACACAGCACACCGCTCGCCCCTCATCGCGCGGCTCCGCGCTCACCTCCCCTGGCCGCGGCCTCCCCCGCCTCCCAGCGGTGCCACCTCGGCGGCCTCCCCGCCGCGCCCGGACTGATTGGCGGAGCGCGGCCGGGTCCCACCCGCCAGAGGCGGGCACAGGGCACCTGCCGCGCCAGCAGCTCGCCGCCGTCCTGGGAGCCGGGCAGTGCATGGGGCGGGAGGGCGCTCGGGGAGCGGGACAGCAGTTCTCCGTACCGGTGAGGGGCAGGGCCGAGGGGCGGCCACTCCCTGTGTACCCGAGGGCATCTCCGGAGGGTCGACGGCGGCGCCGGTGAATGCGTCCGGCGGGCGGGCGCCGGGTCGGCAGCGCGGTGGGGCCGAGCGGGGGCGGAGGAAAGTGATGAGAAGTTGAGGGAGGACGGAGCGAGGGTGCCCTCTCCTCGGCCCGCGCCGCAGGGACAGCCCGGCAGCGCGGCAGGTGCAGCAGAGCCGGAGAGGAGGGGACAGGCGGGCCCGGCGCTCCCGGCGCCGCAGCGGAGGGGCTCCGGCGGGAGCAGGGCCTCACCTCAGGCCGGGCCGGACGGAGCTGCGCACCCTGTTCGGCTGAAGGGGAAGAGCTGCAGCGGAGCGCCGGTCGTCGGCTTATTACCAGAGGCAGCGACGCGGAGAAACGGCCCCCGAGGAGAGAGCGGTGAGGGAGCTCGGGAACTGCCCGCGGGCAGCGGGAGGGGCCCGGCTCCTGCAGCCCCGAGGCGGAGGGCTCGCTGCCTGGGCGGGAGGAAGGAGAGGGCGGCTCTCGTGTCACCTTGCCGCTCGCTCAGTTCTCCCATCAGTCCGTCCTCGCCTCGCACCGCCGCGCTGCGGAGGGGTCTGAGGAAGGGAGGGTAGCGGGGAGAGCCGCGTGCTGGGGAGAGCGGAGCCGCAGGGGACGGGGCCGTGGGACGCGGCGTCCCGCAGCGGCGGGAGCGGTGCAGAACGGACGCGTTGCCCTTGTGGGGTGCCGAGAGGGTTTGAGGGCGAAAAGGGGTTTTTCGTCTCCCTCCGCCCCTAGGCGCTGCCCTGAGCGGGGCTTGAAGGGAGGAAGTCCGAAGGCGGGCACCGCACCTGCGAGGCACGGCCGCGTGACGCACGGCCGCGAGGCGGGAGCGGTCCCTCGCCACAGCGGGCAGTGCGGGCTGAGGCCAACCAGCGGCCGCCTCGCCCGGCAGGTGCGCGTCCCACTCGGAGCTGGAAAGGGCCGCCGACGCGTGCTGCTGTCCGAGCTGTGCCGCGGCCGAGGGGACGCGCTGGGGAAAAGTTTAGAGAGCGAAGTAAGCGGCGGCGGGGCGGGCTGGGTGGGAAACGCCGCAGCTCGGCGTTACCTGGGAGCGGGGCGGGGTGTGGGGCTGCTCCCTTCGGGCTATTGCTGCCGCTTATACGTTAACTAGATGGCGTGGTTTTCTGGCCCCTGGTTTTGTAATGAGGGGCCGTCATCGACAGACGCCCTGAAGTTGTGTGTTATGTAAGCCTGGGGACGCCCGGCGTTTCCTTCCCTTCTCGTTACGGACCTGTGCGCGGGTGCTGGGCCTGCGAGCTGTCCCGCCTGGGACCGGTCCCTCCTGCGCACAGTTGGCGGTGAATGCGCTCAGGTTCGGCCCGAGCTGCCCGGCCTGGGAGGAACAACACTGCGTGAGTGCTGCCGAACCGCCCTGCTGCCTTTGGAAAGGAAGACGAGGGCTTAGCCTGAAGTGTGCACTGAACGGGTCAGCCGAGTCACGGTATTTAGGCAGATGCTAAACGGTATCTTGTCTTTTATGAGTAGTTTTAGTATGACTATGGAACAATAGGAAAGGGTGAAGAAAATAAATAAGGCTTGAGCTATTTGGTGTGCTCGTTGGAGTTGCCTCAGGAAGAAGAGCAGTGGATGAGTTCAGTGGAAGAGGTTCTTAAAGGGTTTTCTCCCATGCACCTTGATAGCTGTGTTTTTTGTACTTAGATTGGGGGACTTGATCTGGGAATTAATTCATGAGATGTCGGTTGTTTCTATATTTTACAAATGGTCAGGGTTACGTTTCCTATCTGGAACGGCCTGCCTGCTTTTCCAAGCAGTTATCACACAAGGTCACTTATGTATTTTAGCTGAGCTAGTTTTATAGCACTGACACAACGTTGTCTGCTGTTAACCTTTACTTCACATTTCCTTGTTTTTGTTCTTCTATTTCAGCCATTGATCCAGACTGGATACTGCATTGACATTATTATTTTTTGTAAGCTACTAACCAATTCATGCTAGAGTTCTAAATTCTTTCAGATGGCTTCCATACAGTTATGAACTGCTCTTGTTGGAAGAGTTAGTTGTGAAATGTTAGGCAGTAAATGCCTGGCTTGAAGCGCTTGTTTTGTGTGTGACCTTTGTGCAATGTTTTGCCACCAACTGAAGTTATTTGCATGAAACAAGAAAATGGTATCACTTCGTGTCTGTTAAGTGTATGGACTGCAAGGTGGGACTTTATATATACCCCTTATGTTTCATGTTCTTAAAGCACTGAGCAGTTGTGTTATTTTGAAATAAGGTTTGGATGGGAAAACCTATGGGGCTAACATAGGGTGGAATGGAGATTCAGAGACGGTGTTGTCTCCTGATTCTGCCTAGGGCTGAACTCTGCAGGAGTCTCCTCCCCACCTGTGCAAGCAGGGTGGTGGGCAGCTGCTGCACCAGGGCACTGATGACTTAGCAGCGGGTCAGGTCTGTGCACTGGTGGCACCTCCCATCTGATGACAGCTGCTGGCGCTTATAGTTCACCGGATTTGGGATTAAGGAAGGGAGGGCTTGATTTGGGATTGGTAACCTATAATGAACAGGTAATTTAGTTACTGTTTAGAGAAACTGGAGGAAGTAGAGACTACCATGTCAATGAGATGTCTTATTTACCACATCTAGAACACTTGACAGGTTTTGTTGTAAGTCTCGTTGACTCTTTGGAATAATAGTGATCATAATGGATTTACTTAAAGGAGTTGTACTGGCATAGTAAATGAATGCCAGAAAGTGCTATCAATCATGACAACATAGTCAACGTTTGTAGTGAACTTTGCCATAATTTTTTTTGCTGTATGTAATTTGCTATGGATGGAAATTGATTGATTTCTAGCAATTTATTTAATTTCCAGGGTTAGGAAAAAAGAATTATCAGTCATTTTCCTGTGGCAGATGTGTTACTACGTATGTAGGATTCCTTACCCACAGGACAGTGGTAAGCCTCATCATCTGCAGAATGGTGCCACTGAGCATGGTCCTGTGTGGGGCCATTTTTGTACTTGCCGGGCATTGCACAGGAAATGTGTTTAAGGAAGCACTAGCAATTCAGATATGTTTGACAATTATGCTAATTGTAATTAAAATCATATTCTGACTTCATTCTTTTCTGATTGACCTTCCTGAACATGAAATACATCACTTCCGGCTTCAGCAGCTAAACATTTTATTGCCTTACCTTCATGTTTTCCATTCTGGGCTCATTAGGGCTCTTCTTTTCATGCCAATGTGTTAGTCAGCTTCCTTCCTTTTGTATTGTACCAAGGACTCCCCATCAGCTTACTTCATCTTGAATGAGCTCCTTATCAGTTATTTACTAGAAAAATCCAACAGGAGCTTTAAAAGCTGTTGAGATGTTTGTTGTAAGATGATATTGAAGGAGTGCTTACTAAATTAAATCGCTCTTCTCTGCAGATCTTAACGGAAACGCTTTTATTGCTGTTTCAGTATTATAGAGTGGCGTTTAAGAAGGGAATTGTCTTAGGAATGCCAATACATTAGAAGCATTTGGAGTTATTTCTTCTCTCTTGGGGTTTTATCCTTTTAAGAGTTTTTAGCATGGATTTATTTATTTCTTAAACAATACTTTGATCTGTATGTTTACAGAAAAGGTATTACAGAGGTTTTCCCCCAAGGTTGGCAGCATTTGCACTGAATTTTCAGACCTTGTGACATGTAAGGGTTCATGAACCCTTCACAAAATAGTTCTGCTCTGTCATGGTTTGTAACATCTGGGATGTACGCATCTTAAAGCTGAGTGTGTGAGGTAATGCAATCACTACTTACCGGGAAAAAGTCTCAAATGTGTTGGAACTTTCTAAATAAAATCTCTTGGGAATTGATTGCTGTTTTTTGCACCAGTTTCTTACAAATTTTTGTTGGTTTTTTTTTCTGTATAATATTTTGTCATCTAATAGAAGAAGGATTTTTGGTTACCAAAAGTCCCAGTCAGCTTTCCTTTTTGCTCTGGTATGTACTGACACCATGATATTTCTTCTTATTTTTATTTTGCTAGTTATATGATGGATTTTTGTAGCAGTTCTCTATTTGGAGCCAGTGTATTGGAGAAGAAGTGAGTCCTCTTGGAAGCTTTTAAGATTTTATTGGTTTTAACTTGCAATCCTAGGTGTTCTTAATCCCAAAACATAGGAAGAAGTGACATAAAACCTATGGTTTTATAGAATGATACACTCATATACCTGTGACTAAGGGACATGCATACCATGCTGATTGATTTTTGTACTATTGGAAACAGTATATTCTAGATCAGTTAAAAGATACCCTCCAACTTAAAAAAAAGATGACCCTGTCGTGTAACAATTGTGATTTAAGGAGCTGAAGAGTTGAAAGGCAATGTAGGTGCTTGTTTTCTAAATAGAATTGTAATAAGTCAGGTTATCTCCAGCTATTGCAATTCATCTTAAGCAGCACAGTTGTCGTGCAGATAATTTTGTGTAGTGGAATAAGTACAGCTTTCTTCTTTGCTCTGTTCTTCTATGAATGGATTGCTCAGATTTATGAGAAGTTAGTGACTTAAGACTGTTCTTCCTTCCTACTAAGAGACTGAAGGGAGAATTTAATGAGAAGTGCTGGGCCAAGTTCAGGTTTTGAAGTGAGTTGGAGATGAGCCTTGATGCCCTGGGAAAACAACGTGCTTTTTAGAAGAAGAAAACAATTTGACAGAGATTCTTTAAGTGTATTTAAGAGGAGATTTTGATGTGAATGTGGAAGGTGGAGTTCCTTAATTTAAGACACTGTTCCATTAAGGAAATAATTTTCAACCATAATTCTACCATAAATCTGATGCAAGTTGATATTTCATACGTTTGTTACACGTGATTGAGTGCACTGTTCTAACAGTGTTCAAATATTACATCTGTAATTTGAGGACTGGGAGAGGAGTGCATTTTAATCGGTCCTAACATCCAAATTTGGTCATCTCTTTAATTTCCCAGCTTGGAAGTCATTTGACTTTCATGGCAGTCAAATGAATAAGGCTTTGTAATTTAATGCCAATGACATCAATTTGTAAAATGCAAGTTATTAAAGAGGAAGCTGTAACAGTTTCTAACAAAAGCATGGCTGGTGCTCATGTTGCTTCTTATCTCCTTAACTTCCTTGTCAGGACATCTTTGTTATCCCCCGATTTAATGTTTCAAATGAGAGATTTTCAAGTTCTGAGAAAAATCAGGTATTTCCGAGTTTACCTTATGAGATGCATCAAAGAAGTAGATCTGTCTGAATGAAATGTGGGTTAAAGCCAGGAATTTTGGACAGAGCAGTGCTGCAGAGAATTGGAAAACTTATACAGCATGTAGATGAACAGCTTGCTTTTAAGGTTGGAATTGGAAGTACAGCTGAGAAGCTTGTATACAGCACCTGACCAATTCAGTGTGGTTAGTTGTGTTTTCTGGAGCTTCTATCACCTGGGATCTACTCTTTTGTATGCAGTTGTGCATTTTGCCTGTTGAAAACACTGTTCTGGGCTCATTGAGATTGTAGGTAGTAATTCATTTGGATCTCATTTGTTTCAGGGGAAGAAATCCTTCTTCCCCCCCTCCCCCCCCATCCCCATAGTTTCATTAAAATGTTATTGTCTAAGATGAAACATGGTAAAGAGATGCAAGGAATTACAGTGCAAATGCAGTAGATGTGCCAAGTACATTAATGTTTCATATTCTTGGGAAGTAGATAATGAAATACTATTTTAAAAGAGTAATTAATTGGTTTCTCCCTTACTATTCTCAGTAGCCATTACTAAGCTGCAGTAATGGTTTATTTTATCGTTTTCAGATTAATAAGCATCACAACTTTCTTATGGGGTAGCGGTTAGAGGATATAGGTGGTGTATGCAGGTGACTAGAGTTTTATATATTTGCTTGCAGAGTAATCAGTTTCACTTCAACTCATAAGTGCTAGCTTGAGTGCTGAAACATTGAATTTGGACTTTAGCAGTGGTATCTTTTAAGTGCGTCTTTGACTTGAAGGCTGTTGCCGCTGAAGGTCTCAGAAGTGACAGTAGTCAGGGCAGAGCATGTGCTGCAGATAGCAAGACTTCTGCAGCAATTTCACTTTGGAGAATCATGGACTGAACCAATTGTGGTGCTTACAGAGTCAGCAGGTGCACAGAACTGCTGAACTGCTGCCTAGAAGGGTCACTGGGTGTTCTTACAGGGTTCCACTCAATACAGGATTGTTGGCAAGGTATGAAGGGGTCAACTGTGGCTTTTTCACCTGAGTTCCAAATACATCTGAGGATGGAAATTCCACAGCCTCTCTCATAACCTTTTATGGCACTACTTGTCTGAGGGAAAAAAAAATTCTCCAGTGCCTGTCTGAACTTGTTAAGCTGCAGTTTGTGTCCACTGTTTCCTCCACTAATAGTAAACAGACAGCAAAGGAGTCCAACATCGGCAAGGTGGGTTGGATGAGCTAGAGAAAGCGTGTATTCTGATCACAGCTTTTCTAAAAAACAAAAACAAACAAAAAAATGTTCCTACCAGTTTGCCACTTGATAGTGAAGCAGCATTTGCATCTGAGCCTGATGGTCCTGAGGGCATCTGCTAAAATTGCGTTGCCCTGGCTGCAAAAGCTCGTGTTGTAAGAGGTGCATTGATTCTTCACACAAGAAGTGTGCTGTACTGGTACTCTGTGGCATGAGCTACAGGCCATGTAAATCTTGCTGCTACTCTATACCTTGCTGTAAAATGAGATCTGAATCTCTTCAGTTTTCTACTGGGGTTCTCTTCTACTAAGCTTGTTATGCCTGAGGGACAATGGAGAACTCATTATTTAGACCACTGTCTAAATAAAAGGCATATACTAATGTGCTATTAATACAAAGTTTTATTGTGGGATTAGATCCTTGATTAAACCTTGTTGGTCACTGGAAGAATGTTTTTGCCTGTCCTGGGATATTTCAGTGAGATCAAAGAAACTGAATCTTCAGAAGTGTGTTTGTATGTATGGTGTTTGATAGTTGGGCACAGAAATATCTCAAAAAACTGAGCAAAGCGCTTGTGGGAAGTTCTCTTTGTAGAAATTGTTTGGCCCAGCAATCAGTGATGGGATGATATTGGTTTCTTGACTGGATATGCCAGCATGGTGTTTGGGGAAAAGGTACTGCTTCTGGAGTCTGAAAGTCTGCAAGCAAGCTTGATGATAATATAAATATTGGGAGATCTTGAATGGAAACTCACGGAAGCACATTTGTATGGCAGCTTAAAGTTGCACTCTTCAACCATTTGTAGCAATGTATCTCTAACTACTGCGCCTTGTGGTACTTTAGCAAGTGTGTAATTGATTTGTCAGTTAGCTTTATTTTCATGACAGCACACTCAAGATGGGGAGGCTCTGAATAAATTATTGTAATCTCACTTGTTGTACAGCCACAGAGTTGTTACCGTAACTTTTAGTCTATTTACCATTGAAATAACTTGATAACTACAGTCCTGCTGTATACTAAGAGAATGTGGTTGTTATAAATCACTATCCATGTTTGTTATTACACATGATAGTATTCAAGAAGTTGCAGTTGCTTTCCAGAAGTGGGGGAGGATAATCCCATCTTTTCACAGCCTGGTGGCAGTGGGTAAGTGCAGCTATTCCCATCGGGATGGTTTGTTGTATATTTGTTTTACACCTACACTGTCCTCTGTGAATCTTGGTCTTTGAAAGTGCAAATTATCTCTATCTCAACTCTCTGCAACTGTCAAATTTAAGTCTCTCTTTTTTTTTTTCGTTAATGTTTATAAATTAACCAATTGTATTTAATCCTTAGATCATCTTTCAGGACCTTCTTTCTTGTTTTTGTTTTGTTTAATAAAAACCCCAAACCTTATCTTTAGTCCTTTTCCTTTCTGAAGGTACAAGGCAGTTTTAGTCCACTACTGATATTAGAAATTGGCAGGAAGTTTTTGTGTATTTAAATATGTTTCTACAGCTACTGCAAAATAAAAAACAAGACTCGAGGTTTTTTAACTCTTGTGGGAGTGCAGTCTGCACCTCTTAAGAAGGTTTCTGAGTTGTATTGTCTTCTTTCATTCCAGTAGGACTTTTAGATTAGAGGCTATGAGCATTAGATTAGAGAAGAAGTTATGTACAGTACTTTCATCTTTATTCTTACTACCGAATTGTACTGGGAGATAGTTTGGAGCAGGCCTCATAAAGCACATGCAGCTCTGAAAGCTAAAAAGCAGTTCAAAACAAAACAAAAACATCTGTCTGTAAATGCACACGTTTCCAAAACAACTTACTAGCATCCACTCTGGATGTTGTTGGAATACAAGTTGTTGCTGCAGGTGATCTTAAGCAGCTCAATTAATTGAGCTGAGTTAGAGGAAAACATTTTTAAGAAAGAATTTTAGCTTAGAATGTTTCCCACTGCAGTAACAAGTGTTCTGTAGTGTTCCTTGCGAATCTGTTTGTGTGGCTTATTAAAATGTAATGATTTGCTATAGGATGAAGTCACAAACAGAACAAAGAAATAATTCAGTTCTTGTAGATGTCATGTGATGGCGTGACCGGGGAGAGCTTGTACCAAGCTGAAGCTCGCTGCAGGGAAGCATCCACCCAAAGGATTATCAAAGTTGGAACAAATTCCCAATAAAATGCTTGTTTCTGGGGATTGTGTTGCTTCATACCCTGAATCTTGTTTGAGGCAAATTTCATGCTTGCATGATCATAGTCCGTAGCTGTAGGCTTTGTTCCATCAAGTTTAATACAGAGTTCTGCACGTCTGTCTCCACCAACTGATGTGATGTATCCCTCTTTCTTTCTCTCTCTATGTAAGAGGATTTCTTCATTTTTTCCCACTTGATATGTGTACTTCTTGATCGTGCAGCATGAAGCGTGTTGTGATAACTGTGCTATTACTAGGGCTGTTCCTGGCACACAGTGTCATAGGTGCAGGGCCTTTATTTTCAAGCCAGTGAACAGCATCTTAGCTAGCACTGAGTCCCTGGGAAACACGGTGTGACCTTCTGACTTCTGTGTTAATATCCTTCCCCTCATGTCCCAACATCATTTCTGCTTGTCCTTGCGCAAAACAGCTGAAGTAAGTTGAGAAACAGTGCTTTTAGATTTCACTACTTAAGAAACAAAGTCTTCAGAACTTGAGGCGGCTCAGCCAGGGGACTCATCTTTTGGTACCAGAATACTGCATCTTCTGGGAGCTCTAAATGCTTGTAAGGAAGGTAGATAGTTTGGGAGAAAACAGGAGAACGTTTTTCTCTGTCAGATGTATCTACAAGGAATATGGATGTTGTACTTCAAAAGAGATGGCTTTGTTTTGCTGAATGTCGTCAGCAGTTAATTTTGTTGTTGGGGTGAAGTAACGGTAGCAAGGAAAAGACTGTCTAATATGGAGAGCAGATGCAGATGAAATTGAGCCATCAAACAAATTTGTTTGAGGGTACATGAGATTTGAAACACGCTTTTTGTTTCTCAGGTTTCTGCTCTGTGCTTCCTGTTTGTCCTGAGGATGATGGAGGACACAGTGGTCTGAAGAAAATGTGTATACTGATGTGCTATACTAATGGCCCATCAGCTGCACTGCCACACATCTTTACATGCTCAGCTTTGCTGTGTCCAAACCGATGCACTCAACCTGACATAAAGTGGTCTACTGCTGTCTCTGGTCTTTTCAGTTCTGGGTCTGCACTGGAGCTGCTGGCAGCCATGAGGCAAAGGGCCTGCTCTGCTCTGTGCAAGTCCTGCTGTGGGCCTAGGCCACCTCAAGACGGGCTGGGATTTTTGTTCTTGCAGCCCATGTAGGCCTGACCAAGCCTTACAAAAGATTTTGCAGTCACATTGAATTTTGGCAAAGAAGTTTATATCCAAATCAGTATTCGCAAATACTTCAGTTAGTCTGAAAGTAATGCCTTCTATTTATTTCTGTGGAAATGACAACAGATACGGAGAGTGCAATAACAATATCGGATAGAGCAAACTCTCGGCTACAAATTACTGCTTTTCAGCATAGTCACCGCCAGTAGCTATGCTTTTTTGCAAATGATGAACAAGAGTGTGCATGCTGTGCTTGTAAAATTGGGCATGGCCGTTTGGAACATCACTTACCTTTCACATCACTGTCACCACTGCTGAAACGCACCACCCACTGCCTCACTGTGCTAACGGTTGCTGGTTGGGTTCCAAGGTGCAGTGAGCATCAGCGAATATCAGTGGGTCTGTTTTTTTCCCCCATGAAGGATTTCAGTGCCACACCTTTGCTTCGTCTGCACTTCCATGTCAGGCGCTATTCTGTCAGACTGCCTCTCTGTTACAATCCATTTTTTTCCCCCAGCTCGCTCAGATGAAATCCTGTATTTGATTAAAAACCTAATATGCAAATAAAAAGTCATTACTGAAAAGGGCTTCATAAATTGCAGAGCATGTGAAATCCCTCTTTGTAACTGCTTTGCCGCTTTCATAACTAACACAGTAAGTCCGTGATGGATGCGTACAACAGAATGGCTATAAATCTTCCTCTCATCTGTAGCTGTGGCATTCTTGTAGTCATTGAAGTGCTTAAGTCATTGGGTAAGAATGTAGCAGTTCAAGAAATGGCTCAAAGCAAATGCAAAAGCCCCATCCCCGTGTATGTGCGCACAATTTCTTCCTAATCATTTCCACTGATTTCTTAATTTATTAATTTGGTCGAAACAGGCACTCATAGTTACAAACCAGATCTTACTACTTATCTAAAGCATTGCAACACAAAGTAAGTCATAGTGTGCACTTACCTCAGTAATTTGTTAGATCTTTTATATGAAAAACTTAAGGATACAAGTGCGAAGGTTCTGCAGTACTTCTTACCAGAATCTCTTCCCCAGTGTAGTTTGCTGTTTCAAGGCTCTGTACATCCACAGATTTCTGATGCTTTCATCTCTTACATCAAGTGGGTTGTCAATTAGTAGTAGTTACTTTCTAATCTTCCTATGCAATTTGCTGCCTGGAGTCAGTGTATGGGCTTGCTTTTCTTTAGCTCTTAAAGGTTTATGGCATATTTCCTATTACCTACAGGAAAGGTGCTTTATTGCAGCGTTACAGGCAAAGAACATAATTACAGTTGCCAGCTTTAGCACTTTAGGAATCAACTTGTACTCTTAGACTGGAGAAACAGTCTTGGTCTTATTCTCATCTGCTGTGTCACTTTAATAGTCTTCCAGTTTCTGTAATAATTTGCTCATTTTCTGAAATTTGCTATCATAGTTTGGTCGGTAAACATCATGTTGTAGCATTTCTGTATAGCAAGGCTTAGCAATGAATTCTGATGTGCGCTGGTATTAAATTGAGCGGGTCAGGAGTTTATTTTTCTTCAAAAGAGGTCTTGGAGTAAACTGCAAGTGATACTTATTCTTTTATTCATTCACTCTCTTCCATAGTTTACAGAACGCATTGCAGTCGTGTTCGTGTGTGTGTATGTTTTTGTATTTTTGTCTTTAATGTCAGCTGCTCGCTTGTGGCTGATAGAGCTAAGATTTGGTTTGGCTGCATGTGTTTTATTGCTGAATCATCCCATAAGCAGCATTAGAGAACCTTCTATTTGCTTTGGAATATTTTCTTCCTCTTTCAGTTTTACACTTAAGTGTAAGTGCTTTTTCTAAACTGTTCTTTGTTATCTTGAGCACGATAAAACACTTTGCTTACAGGGCCTTTGGTCATGCAACCAGCTATATAGGGCTTGGTGCAGTATTTGTTTAAGTGAAATGTTTACAAGCCTGTGATGGTTGGATACAATGTTTTATCTGTAAAACTATTTAATAACAGCTAAGGCAAACAGATTTGCACATGAAATAAGTAAACATCAATAGGATTTTGAATAGGCAGTACTGAACCAGGGCTTCAGTAAATCAGGTAGCATAGGTAATATGTCAGGTAACAACAGCCTGTTTCTTGAACTCATAAGCCACTGAGTGAAATAGATCTGTGACTTTTCTTCCTCTGGCTTCTGAAGATCTCCAGAAAGAGACTCCGCAGCCTCCGGGCAGCATGTGCCAGTGCTCCTGTGCCTGCACAGCACAGGTGTTTCCTGATGGTCAGAGGGAACTGTGTTCTGGGTTGTGTCTGTTGCTTGTTGTCCTGGCAGTGGGCATCATTTGGAAGATTCTGGCTTTGTCCTCTTTATACCTTCCCTTTAGATATTTGTTCACATTTGTGAAATCTACCCCTAGTCGTCCTCCAGACTGAAGAGTCTGAGCTCTCCCAGACTCTTCTCCTAGGAAAGGTACTCCAGTTCCTGGATCATATCGATTGTCCTTCAGCAGACACTCCCAGTATGCCCAGATCTCCCTTGTACAGAGGAGCCTAGAGCTGGCCCCAAAAGTCCAGGTATGACTTAATGGATGCTGAATGGAGGGGAAAGATTATCTTGTGGCCAGATTTTGCCCAGTGTAGCTCAGGAGAGCGGTAGCCTTCACTGTGACAAGGGCACTGCTGACTCATTTAAGATTCTTATGATTGCTATGTATTCCATTTTACATAATGGAGATTAGTATGAGGGCTGCTCCAAAAGTAATACCTTTTATTTTATGATGTTGGCCCAGATAATAATGTAGAATAAGGGCTGGAATGTCATGGTTTTGTGGTGTTGCTGTCAATATTCCACATTATAACATCATGTGCAGTATGGATCATTCATGCTCCAGTTCCGTAGAATGGCAGCATCCTGAATACTCAGCTCTCAGAGAAGAACTACATATCCCAGGGGACGTTGCGGTCAGAGATAAGTCACGGGAGGAGGACATATATAATCTCACTCCCAGGCTGGATTTCTCTCTCTCTCTCTCTCTCTCTTGGACTCTCGGAGGGAAGCATTCCAGCCATGTTGCCTAGAGTTCACAGTAGGCCTCTTGGTTTTCGGGGACACTCTCTCTCTGTTTTGTTCGATTTATTAGCCTCAATCATATTGTATTATATTGTGTTATCTTGTATTCCGATATCATATTTAGTAAAATAAGTTTTCCTCCTTAGATTGCTGCCACTGTTCTTTTTTCCCATTCCCCTTTTCCCTTCATTTCCAGGCCAGGGGACCCTACGGGGCAGCTACCCTTGTCACGGGCACAGGTAAATCTAGGTAACCCGTGACAGTGTCAGAGGTGGATGTTGCTGGTATAGCAGTAGAGGCTGAGCCTTCCCACCAATATTCTGTTATTGAGTCCTTCCATGTGGAAAAAATGGCATCCATTCACATTCATCAGTGCTTGCTGAATGCTTATGGAAACCAAACTAAATGTAAGCACAGTGAGGCAGTGGGTAGTGGATGGTACGTTTCAGCAGTGGTAGACAACAGCCTCCCCTGTTCTGCATTTCCCAGTATGGAATTTCCATCAGATTTGCAACTTAAATGTGTTTAATCACTGATAAAATACATCTCATTTCTTTGTTCAAAAAAGCTCTCTGTTTTTCTGCCTTTTGTTCTAATTGGTCCTGATGATTAATGTGTTATTTTCAAGTGTTCATGACACTAAAAGTAGGGTTTTTATTCTTTCTAAAATATTGAGTTTTATATGGCAAACTGATAGTAAAGAGAGAGGAGAATGCTCTTAGCAAGGCTCAAGGAATAAATCAGTACATTGCCTGAACTCTGGTTTGCAGTAAACACTGCTTTCTGAAGTGCATGTAAATCTCAAATTTCCCTC